>NC_043766.1:1918384-2101465 GCF_902148845.1 Salarias fasciatus | reverse complement strand
GTTAATAACAGGAACGACACTCCTGTAGTCTTTAACACAACAGCTTTCAAGCTGGTGCCGTTCACTAATAATATGACTGTAAGTAAAGCCGACTGATTTAATGGACTTGTTATAGATCAGGCCACAACTGCCTGAGGAGGCATGAATTAATCTTGTTGAGCAAAGCAGAATCACTCCACTATTCTCCCAGATTAACAGCTGGGATTTCCAATATGGCTTGAACAGGCTAATTAAGAGAAGAGAAGCTGATTCCAGCAAGAACTGATTGGAAAGAAAGTTTCTGCCTCCTTTCCCGTTGGCATGCAGGGTGGTACTCTTGAGAGAGCAGGTCGCAGGGCCCCCCCTCCCCAAAAAAAAAAAAAAAAAAAAAAAAAAATCCTGCACGCCTCATCCTTCATCTGCGGCTGCTCGTCATGTCCCGTCACCGGCACAGTTACACCTGAACACTCTGCTGCTGCCAAACACCTGGCTCCATCTCCCACTGTCCAAATGAAAAATAAGCATAATCTGCCTTTCTGAGTATCCAGCAAATGAGGGATTTCATGACAAATTGAGTGGAGGTTTATTATGCAAAGGGGGAGGCAGAACAGAGGCAAGCAGAAGAGCTCAAATAAAGGAGGTGGGGGTGGCGGCGGGGTGGGGGCTCGCAGTTAGAGAAAATCAGAAAATGTGGTAATGAGTTGTAAAATTTTGGCTCGGCTGCTAACTATGTTTAAAAAGTCCGAGCCATGTGGTTTTTCCTGTTGTTGTGTTTTACTCTGAGCCAATGAACAAGAATATTGTTGTGACACGTCTCTTTTCTCAGAACATTTACCTCAGTGCATGTGTCTGGGCTGCAGGGAAATAGAGACACTCACCAGATCCCATTCGTCACTGCGGGGCTTTTTGATTCATACTTGGATTTATCGCCATGCTTTAGTGATTTCCGCCACCGGTTGATAGCCTTTATGGATCAATTATTGATGCATGGATGTTAACACCCGGAGTACAACCAGTGTTTTAAAAATGTCTAAAATATCCATAATGCAATGTAAGTACAACGCTACCTGATAGCATGGATATTTTGTGCATAAAACAACAAATAATCACCGATTCATCCAATTTTATGAAAGTTGGACGGCTTTTCTGAAGCAGGAAGCACAGGGAAGGCTTTCCATTCATATTTATGTGCTGCTCCTGAGGAGTTTAAGTCCGATAGCGGTTCCTCATCAGTTTTGCTTGGACTGGATTTTGAGGTGAATCCAACAATTCAATATCAGGTGTCTGAAAAGCAAAAGACCAGACAGAACGAGAAGTCAGAGGTACGAGTACGATATGAGACGACTGGGAATGTGAGGGGTATGAAAAGATGACGCAGGTTACTTGTTTTTCAGTCTGAACTGAATCTGTCTTGGTTCCAGACGATCCTGAACACTTTTCCTGAGTCTCGTCACTGCAGTGAGGCGGTCTGGGCCTGGGGCTCAGGAGGAGGCACTGCTGGAGTGGACGCCGTTCTCTGAAAAGGATCTGCACATCTGAGTCATGTTTCAACAAACAAACAAACTGTATCGTTTACTGGACTTCAGAAGAAAGACGTCTGGTGAAGGAAACATTCCAGCTGTGACTTTAATGTCATTGTTGCTCTGCACAGTCATCAAGATGCCTCAGCGCCTGTCCATAACCAGTATTATCATGTAGCCATCGTCACATTTAGCATCAGGACCTGACTGACTCTTCTGCAAAGTCTTCAAATCAAATCATGCAATATATGCACAACGAGCAAACGATCAGCTTGATCTGCTGACAGCTTAAATGCAGCAGTCAGTGCATTTCAATGATGCATTTTAAGGATCTGTGTTTGATTATGACATGTAAAACAAACAAGATGTTTAATAAGGTAAGAACTGATGTTGTGGTCTGAATTGAAGAAACTGAGAGAGAAGTTTTTGTGATAAAAATTGGAGAAGCCGTTTACATAGGAGTTATATGTGTTTCGTATATAAGTACAGATGTATTTCTAGACAGGTGTGTGTATACTTCCATTTAGATTATTGATGGCTTATGTCTATAGATCATCTATACCTCTGTCTGCATGGAGTCAGAGCCCGAGCGTTTTCAGAAAGTCCCATTTCCCCATTTCCATGGAGACGGAGCGCTTTGAGCACCGTCGTCGTGTAAACAGACCCCCAAAGGTTTAGCGTTTTCCCTGAAAACGTTGTTGTGGTAAACAGGGAAACAGTGTGAAGTGATGGTATAGTGATGTGTTTCACATAACACTCACCGAACACTCCTGTCTTCCTCCCTCCCAGAAACCACCACATGGTGTGTGTGTGTGTGTGTGTGTGTGTGTGTGTGTGTGTGTGTGTGTGTGTGTGTGTGTGTGTGTGTGGTGTGTGTGTGCGTGTGCGTGGGCGGGGTGGATATGTGCATCAGAATCACGCTGCAACAGTAAATTAACTGCCTGAATAGCTTGATGGATGTGTTTCTTAAAACTTAATTAGTGTGAAGTTCACTCTGGATAAGTGGGTGTTCAATAAATGTCTAGCAGTTGAATACAAGTGGCATTCATAAAACATTTCAAATCACAGAAAAGTGAGAGGGCGCAGCAGGAGAGGAGCTGAGGAGAGAAGCGTAAAACAAGAGCGCAGCGAGATTATTAGCAGTATCTGAGCGGAGGAGAGGAATATCTGGCTGGTCGTCTGCTGAAGCAGAGCGAAAGCCACAAGCCTACACCGAGTGCGAGTGAACCGCAGGTAAATATCTTTTTTTAGAAATATTGTATTCAGGTTGTCAGACCTGCTCTGCAGGGTTAGAATTTGAAGAAGAGACAGACTAATGAAAAATGTTACTCGTTTGCATTTGTACCATCTACACTAACAGTGATGAAAATCACCTCTATAAACACCAACTCCTCCAAACACATGATCCTTCCACCAGCATCCAGAGGAAAATCATCTTCCACACAGACAATACATCTCATAATACGGAGACGGATGATTCGTCCTTTTTTTAAAAGCAGGAGATACAAAAAATCCCCAGGATTTGTCTGTTTTTTTTGTGTGTGTGTTTTTTTTGTTTTTCCCAAGCAGGGACTGGTTGATGTTTTTAGAAGTTTCTCAGCAAGACATTGTCAGAAATTTCAGGTCAATAGTGTAAAACGTCAACTGATGTGAATTGTGCATCACTTGAATGTCGCTGTTTTTGGCAGATACATTTAAGCTCAAGGCCCAAACAGAGACTCTGTCAGGAGATATAAAGTTTATCCTCAGAATCCGAATTAAAAAAAAAAAAAAACATAAATACCAAATAACTATTATGAATGATTCACAGGAAAGCACTGATCCCAAAATCAAGGTTACTTTATTTCATGGAAATGAACCTTTAGTTGAATTCAGCAAAATGCTGCAACATTGAAGAATTGGTTTTACGACACGCTATTTCGCCCTGGAAGACATTGTCAAAGACGATGTAATGTTCAAATCGCACAAATCTTATTTACCTAAACCAAGTTCAACTTTGATTTATTTCCTTTAATTAAATGTAGCTTCACTTTAAAAAGCTGTATGTGTTTGCCATGTCTGCTTCTAGGAATGAGCTGAGCTCAACATGGACAGATGGCCAGTTCATGACAGTCACTAATGCAACAGGGAGAACATGCAAACTCCCGTCCCATCAGGTTTGAGCCAGGAATGTTCTTGCTGTGAGGTTAGCAGCGTTGCCCGCTACATAAACACGTTCTGAAGCGTGGACTACAGGAAGGCAAGGCGTTGGAGTGAGTGTGAGTGGGACCAAACCAGATTTTAAGAAAACACTGCAAGAAGTTAAACAAAGCGGCGGCGGCGGCGGCGGCGGCGGCGGCGGCGGCGGCGTGACAGACTTCAGAAGCCAAACACAGCACTGCGGATCAGAGCTGAATAAATATCAACTTAAAGAGGATCGAGGGACAGACAAACAAACAACAGGGGGAGAACAGCTTCACTCGCAAAATGGGACATTTAAGAAATAAATAATAAATAAAAACTGCTGACATCTAAAAGGCAATTGAATTTGCATACCATAAACTTTCATCTGAGGGGATGTGAAGAAAGCCTCCACCACAGGAATCATTTAATATTTAATAAATTAGAAACAGTAGCTACGGCTAATTAGAATTTGCACATTTACAAATCAGCCCTGATAGCAAAACAAATTATGAAATATAACGGCGCTGGGTGGATTACCGAGGGAAAATCAGATGATAGACAAAGCAAATGGAGTATCACTAACAGCATACTGTCAGAACACATCACACTGCTAATCCAGTTAGAGGGGATGCCATCCAGGCTTTGCTTTAAAATATTGATAGGCCATTTGGTAAAAGGTTCTCTCTTTTTTCCTCCTACGTTCAGTCTAACACTTGCTTATTGCTCATGGGTCATTAGCCTCTCATCCTCTGCTGCTTGGCCGGTTCGCTTTGAAAGAAAGCCCCGTGATTAAATGAAAGTGTTTGCGCCGGTACTCCATTAGAGGAGGTCTGGACGCGGCGCAGTCCCATTGTTTATATTACGGGTACAAAGGCACGGCGGCGTGTAAGCTGTTGTTGTGTTCATTATTAGATTACTTCCTGGTGTGATGGCTTTTGGTAAAAGCCGGCAAATTCTTGTAAAGGGGACTTGACGTGCACTCAGGGGAAAAAACATTTATCAAACGATAAAGGCCGAGGCCGAGGCACATTGGATTTAAGTAGTCGCGGAGTAGACGCCATACAGAATCTGCATCAATAACCGCGCGATGAAGAAATGTGGCCGGGCGCGGAGTGGATTACGGCTGCCGTGCTCGTCAGGAGCAGCTTTCAGCGTGGCCAAGTCTGAGCCTATTTATCATAATTCAGCAAACACTTAATGCAACACTTTAACTCCAATCCGCGGCCAGTAGAAGATGTTTGTCATGTTTTTAATTGGGTTTGCGTGATGGAAAACTAACTTCCATTGTACTGCTCATTATCCGCCGACTAAAAGCCCAGTCGAGTACAGGCGCCTCCTAACAAGCAATCTCACAGCTAACATATGTTTGCAAACATGGGACTGTAGAGAGACGTAATCAGCTGTATCGATCAGAGGTTTTCGTGTATTTAGAAAAATTAAATGCCCTGAGACAAAAGCAAATCCTGCTACCTTTGTAATTGGTTGATTCAGAAACTCAAAAGCAAGTGTGCTGATGAAGAGTTGTTGACCTTGACAAGGTTTCACTGTTCTTCCATACGAAACTGTTTTGCTGTAAACAAACCACTAATATGGCAGTCTGGTAGCGCCACGTGACTTTATGCACAATTTCATCAAATCGAATTTGTCTGGGACCACACATCATGAAAATGAAGATAAATCTGAAGTTATTCAACGTTACTGTTGGCTCTTTAAGAACTGTTGACATTTTATGAATGTTTTTAGTTTTTTAATCACACTTTTTGCTGATCTGACCATTTTAGTTTTGTTTTCATCTTATCTGTTGTACCACATTTATCCACTTTTAACAATTTGAGCCAAATCAGTCTTTTTTTTTTTTTTTACCTTTGTAGTCACTTTAGTCACTTTTGCTATTCAGTGCTGCATCATCTTTGTACACATCTATTTCTTTCCACCATCATTGTGAGCATTTAAAGAGCAAAAGTCTGGCTCTATTGAATGATCTTATTTAGATGCCACATTTGCCTTCTCAAACGGCAAGAGAACATTTTCCTGTGAACTTTTTTTTAAACCTTTTAAACAACATTTAAATATAATTTGCAGGAAGCCTTTAGGGTGTGAAGGGTCACATGGCAGCTGCAAACCTCTGCTATAACCAAGGACTGCTCCTTGTTTGTGTTCTCACATGCTAAGCTATGGTTGGCCCACCGGTGTCTGTGCAAAATCTGTGCGAATGACGACCATTTCACTTCATTCTGACTTAAAGCTGCTGCTGCAACACTTACTTCATCTGGAGCCAAGTTAAGACGCTTTCTCTGCTTCTGATATCTCCAGAACAGCTGCAGACAAATAAATCACTCGTCCCGCAGCATGCAGATGAATAGATGGAGCAAAAATCTGCTCAGAGTACTTACTAAAACAACCACTATCATGTAAAGCTGAAAATGTTTCACGGTGAAGCTCAGCCAGCAGGAGACGGCCCAGCTCATCGTCAGAGGAGGTGCTGTACTGCCTCACTCCAGAGCGGGGAAATGTAAATATTTCATGTTTGTGTAACATTTTAATAGTAGGCAAATGAAATTATGGTCTAATTAAGGCACTAATTCTACAGACTTCTACAATAGGTGAAACAAAACACCACAAAATATAAATGTTTTTCATGACGTCTGAGTTGGTGAAGTGTGATCCTAAATCCTGCTTTTGACCTTTAGCCTCCAGCTCACTCTCCGTCTGATCTCACGTGGTTCGTGGTGCTTCAGCAGCCTGTAGCTGTGGACAGGGTCATTGTTTTTGGAGCCTTTAGTTCTCCTTTATGCTCTAAACTGCAAACACGTGTGTGTGCTTCCAGCAGCATACGGCTGCTTTTTCCATGATCAGTGTGTTACTGCACAGTGTAAAAACATAAGATTTAAGAAGCAAATCTGAGCTGAGTGTCAAGACTTGCAGTGTGAATGTAACCTAAATGCTGCTGCCTTTAAACATATAACATTCCTTCCACCTGAGGGCGCCACTCCGAATTGACACACTGCCCCAATCTGGCCCACAAAGAAGAACAGAGTAGCACTAATGCTGGTTTGAGAAAGAGGCTGACTGGGAGGCAGCGGTGGAGTCAGCGATGGTCTGTGTGTCAGTACAGATGTGGAAGTGAAACAGCGTCGAACAGCATCGGGTATTTACTTCTGAACACACACCGGCACTACGGCGCCATCTGCACCCAGATACAGAAACTTGGACGTTCCTATCAGCTCCCACCAAAAATGAGCCTTTATATTTTGACATGCTGGTGTTTTTGCTGCAGAACAGTCCGTTTTGCTGAGGGTGTCAGTGGTGTGGTGAGAGTTGTCTTCACTGTGAAGGGCTAGGTTTTAGTAGATCAACACAAAACTATATAAAAAAAAAAATCTGGACATTAAGAACTGAATTATTCATAATTCCAGTGAAAACAATTGGACCTAATGTTTTTTTTTAAACTAATTATAAAAACATGAAGCTACAATAACAATAATAACAATCACTTATTCGTCGTGGACATTCAGGGAGGTACACTGCATTGTGCGACAGTGAAAACCTTTGCACTCCTTGCCACAGGTGGGTCAGCGACCTGCCCTTTCACAGAAAAATGTGTTGTGACATGTCAGCCTCAATCTGCAGCTCAGCGACGAAACCCCGCTAATGATAGGTAGGAGGAGGTTAAGACCACAGGCAGGCTTTGAGCCGGTATTAGGCGGGATGGGCTCTGACAGCACGATGCTGAATCTGGATTCATGATCAAATATGTTCCCCGTCCCGCTAACGCTGCGTTCGGGGACAACCGGACTCCGTCGCTGGCGGTGGAAACGGTTTCAGCAGTGGAATTTCAGCAACAGAGGCAGGCCCTCTTTAGACAACAAGGTTTCCAAGTGCAAAACAATAAAAGCTTTTGTTGTGTTTCTGGGGGCGATCACACAAACTACTACGCTTTGAGCAACTGAAATCATTACTTTATGAAAATGCTGGAGCTCTATTTCATAATTTCAATATATTAACCTATATATTAACCTGCATATACCTATCGATTAAGCATTAGTGTTTCAAAATAAAAGAATAAATTTGCTTTGAATTATTATTTTGAGTAATTCATCTCCGTATGTTATTACAGTTTTTACAAACAGGAGTCCTGCATTTTAAATGCTGCTGCTTTAAGAGAGACTCAGGAAAAAGAGCTCCTGAAGCCATTAGAGGAAAAAACTTGACCTGGGAAGGTTTTTAACAAAGCTGAAACAAAAGTAAAGACGGGCGTGCTTTCTGTGGGCGCTTTGAGGGTGCGCAGCTGCACATGCTCTGTATGTATGGACAAGAAACAGTAGTTCCACTAGTGGGTGCTGTTTTTTCCGTCTTTTTTGTACTTGAAAACTCTACTATTTGGAACAATAGGTTAGAAACATTAATAATTGGAGAACATGGACATTAGGATGGACAGACCCTCGTTTTGGATTGTTATTACACTGACTGTAAACTACCAAGTCCAGCAGAATAACAATCCCAAACTTTGCCAAACTGTGCGAATGGGCCGTGAAACCGAGTCCTCTGACCGGCAGGAAGCCAGTGAGGTGATTCCAGGACTGCTGTGATGGGATTCATATTCACGGGCAACTCTCAACTTCAGAGGAGTCCCAGCAAGGCACCCCCAACGGCTACTGCCCCCCAAGACAGGGATTCCCATTCGGGAGAACGGTTTCTCTCAAAAACATAAAAGTCATTAAACTCCCCAATAAATTATTGTGAGCACAGAATTTTTCTGATTCCACAAACTTTAGGCTGTGAATGTTCCTGTGATCCCAGTGTGGCTGTAGAGCTCAGTAGCCGAGAGTCCAATCATTGTAAATATGCATGATTTTATTTATTCATATTTGAAAACCCTCCGGCTTTAGATTGGCATGTAGGGTGTGTTCAAATACACCCGACTAGATCAGAAAAGGGACTTCTAATTTATTAATCCACGCCTGCTGCCAGCCACTCAATCTAAGCGGAATTTTAAATCAAGGGGTCGTCAAACCGAGCTGACGGAAGAAAAGAAAACACAACAGTTTACAATGCATTATACAAAAGACGTTTCAATAATAAATAGAGATAAGTATGGAATATACAACCAGACATCCAGGTGCTTAATTCTTTACATTTCCCTCGTTAACGTCCCACAGATTCATCTTCCTCCCTTTGCTTCGTCATGTGATAGATTCTCATGCTAATTGCTCATCTGGTGCAAAACCACACTGAGCACACAATAATAATGTGATAGCAATTTCCGTAAAGTGTCAGTAAATACTTCGGCCTGGGGGTGCTGAATCTGTACGTGAGGAGCTCCAGAAAAGCTTTCTTGAGACCTAATTTGCAGAGAATTCTGAATCCTTGCCGTTTCCATCTTCGACTATAAGAATAACAAACTGTTCGATCTGAACAAATTAGTGAGCATGCCTGAGGACAAGCAGCTGCTGGGTCCAGTCCTCCATCCAGGCCCCAATAACCACTGCAGAGGGAACAAACTCCAGAACAGGAACAAAGCTTCATAAAGGACCAGACTGTGGCTGAAATGGCAAAAGGATTTCACTTCTGTAGTGCTTTTCCACCCCCAAACTTTTTTACATTCCTAATCACATTCACCCATTCAAACACACATTCACACACCAGTGGAGGCTGCTTCCAGATCGGGGGAATTTAACCTGCAACCTTCTGATTGAGAGACGACCTGCTTGCCAATCAAGTAAAACAGTTGGTGTGGTCATCTGATTGAGATTTCAATGTGGCGTTTTAATTTCCAGGTCAATTTGTGACGCTTTGGTGTATTTGTACTTTCTTTCTTTCTACTAGATGTACTTTAAGCTTTGTGCTCTTTGACCTCAGTGTGTAACTGTGCAGAATGTGAATGCCAGCACAGTGGTCATAAAGACATTTATCAAAAGCAAAGCCTCAAAAGACAAAGACATTTCTTTAAGAATAATAGGCTCACTAATTCACTGATTGATTAAAATGTTCTGATGTTTAATACTGTTTAGTGATAAAAGCTTTTGGATTCATCCCTAGTGTGAGAGCCAGTCCACAAATCTAAATTCTGTAGACACATTAAAAAAAGACGTATTATCTCTACACATGCCAGAGGGAGCCTAAAAAAAAAAAAAATCGCTGAACGGAAAGGTAAGTGGAAAGTATCCTTTAAAGGTGCATTAAGGAGTTTTTCAACTTTAATAATACTTATTTTCCACCATAAATATGTTACATATGTTACAATGATGTGTACAATGTGCCCTGATATATTCATTGCAAGTACCTCTAACAGCGCTAATTGTCACTTGAAAGTTGCAGTGCCGGTCCGGCACCAGAATTTTTTGGCTGAGAATTTGAGAGGATGTGACATAATGCCGCGCGTCTGCTGGCCTGATTGAGTTAAGTTTCGTTTGTTCCGCCTTACTCCGCCAGATGCTTAACGAGCAGCAACCGAGCAGTACTGAGGATGGATCTTCCAGAAAGTAAGAAAGACCGCTTCTGGCACTGCCACAGCTCCACAGACCCCACCAGGCAAAACAAACTTAAATTTTACTTGAGCGCTACGAAAAGCGCGAGAAGGAGTTCCCCTCTTCCGTGGATGCAAGCCACAGACACGAGCTTTTTCATTAAGCTGCAGTTACGCCCAAGGCCTGCAGGGGCACTGTTTCGCACAAAACGTGCAAACTCCTTATGCACCTTTAAATGTGCTTTAGTTATAATCCTGGGTAAATCAGCTGCCGGTAACGTGATTACCATGGTTAATGTTTTATTTGCTGCTGCAGCCTTTAAATCAAGGCCCTGTTTACAAGGAACATGTGCGAAACTGTGGTTGTTTTTTGTCTGTGTGTTACCACGACGACGGTGCTGGGAGCCACTGAAACACACTTTGAGGTCCGTCAGAGCAGCTGTCATCCTCGCCGCCGGTCACTGCATCTGCTGGCCTTTCGGCCCGGAGGCGGTCTGAGAGGGAAGTCCTGAAGCTCATAGATCATCTCCAGGCTCACTGGGTTAAAAGCACTATTACATTACGGCGGCGCGCCGTCTGCAGGTACAGGAAAACATGCTCTATTTAATCTCAGTCCCGTCTTTTTAAAGCCAGACTTGAAATGCAGCCCGTTTCAGACGGGCCTTACACAGTAATTGTGAGCTGAGACGACTAAAAGCTTGTTTCATTTAATTTTTGACACAGGGGTCATTCTGCTCCGGTGCATGAAGAGGCAGAACCCGGACAGGACTGACCTCTGGACCGTGCTCTGGATAACAGCCTTTCATATTTTTCAAAAGCTTTTTATTGAACTTCTCCTCAATCGTTTGTCTTCTTTTGTTGGTGGCACTGCTACCAGTGATTATTTCTTTTCTTATATGTTTAATCTGCTGGTCTTTCTTTGTTGCAGTGACTTTTATGCAGAAATTTAAATCACTGATTTTATACTATATCAAACTTGATACAATAATCTATTTTCAGTCCTTAAAGGTGCATTAAGGAGTTTTCAACTTTAAAAATAGTTATTTTCCACCATAAATATGTTACACATTTTTTATGATGTGTACAATGTGCCCTGACATATTCATTACTAGTACCTCTAACAGCGCTAAATTGTCACTTGAAAGTCACAGTGCCGGTCCGGCTCCAGCATTTTTTTGGGGAGAATTTGAAAGGAATGACGTAATGCGCGCTCCGGCTGGCCTGATTTCCTTAGGTTTCATTTTGTTCGCCATTACTCTGCCAGAGGCTTAGTGAGCAACAACTGAGCAGGATCTTCCAGAAAGTAAGAACAGACTGGCTTCTAGCACTGCCACAGCTCCACACAGACTCCACCAGGTAGAAGAAACTTACATTTTACTCGAGCGCTACTTAAAGAATGAGGAAGGAGTTCCTCTCTTCTGTGCACGTACATGGACGCAAGCCACAGGCACAAGTGTTTTCACTAAGCTGCAGTTACTCCCAAGGCCTGCAGGGGGCGTTGTTTCGCATAAACGTGCAAACTCCTTAATGCACCTTTAAATATCAAAGTGAATTGACCTTTATATAGGAGCCGTCTGCACGAGGAATAAAAAAGATCACTGTACAAACATCATTTCAATCACTTCAATCACTGACAAATAAATCAGTGTCTCAAATTATGCTATCTGTAAAGTTAGATTCACATAAAAACACAGCTGGTGTAAACAACAGGGTTCCCAAATTACAGTAAAATACAATTCCTTAACAAACAGTTAGCGCTGAGTACTTATATATACTACTTTAGCTTGTTAATGTAATCCAAATGCTTTCTGCTATATTTATTTACATTATCGTAATAACAATATTCACGGTTGTGTTGTTTTTGTTTTTTCCAGATTTTCATTACAGCACAGCAGAAAAACCAAACTGCATAAAAGAATAAATCTGAATTAAAAGTATCAAAGAAAAAGAGATAAGCTATGTGTTGATAGTCTTCAATATGTTTTGGGGCATTTATCTGTTTGCTACCTACTTCGTTGTTTCATTTGTCGTAAATCCTTTTCTTTTAGAAACCACCAACTCCAGACGGTGGAGCATCTTCCTCCAAAAGAATCAATCTTTTCTGTTTAGAGAGAGAAACATTTAGTCAAACAGGTCACTTGTGCATTCTTGTTCTTGGTAAATACTGCAGTTTAAAGGCTGGTAACTCATATTAATTCGATCTGGTGCATGACCAACGGTCCCAGGATGGTGTGGAGCTGCTGGATGTGCGCTTCGTACTGGAAGTTGGATACCGTGTGATAACCACAGCTTCATATGAGGACTGTCACTGATCTCAGTGTGTTGCGTCTGTGCTCTATTATTTATGTAGAGTCCACCCTTAGTCCTGCGCCTTGATCTGGATGTGCGCGCGCCAAACAAAGTTCATCTCCATCGGCATGACGGAGAACATACTAAAATTTTCTGATTGGACTCATTTGAAGTGGAAATGATCAGAGGCCCTCTATGCCACTTTGCAGTTTGCTGCATCCTGCAAAGAATCAAATATTCTCTTGCCACCACCACTGGCGCCTTGCTGATGTAGGTTGAAATATTTATTTAGAGATATGCAGATTGAACAGCCACAGAGTAAACTCTATAATTCAAAAGACATGCAAGAAAGCCATTCGCTGGCAACACACAACGATTCTCTTTTAAATGCAGGAGTGACGTTGGGTGTGTGTGTGTGTGTGTGTGTGTGTGTGTGTGTGTGTGTGTGTGTGTGTGTGTGTGTGTGTGTGTGTGTGGGTTTATGCTTTGTCGCTTGGAATTGCCCATAACATCCATTTAACAGAACATGCTCATTTGATTTGAAGCCATTTTCGAAGTATTCTTTATCAAAAGGAGGAATTCTGGCTGAAAAGAAGAAGATTCTGACTGGCAGGACTGAGTCCACCTGACCAGGGCAGGCCGAGGGCAAAGCGGAGGCGAAGAGGAGGTGAAGAGGAGGCGAAGAGGAGGTGAAGAGGAGGTGAAGAGGAGGTGAAGAGGAGGTGAAGAGGAGGCCGAAGAGGAGGTGAAGAGGAGGTGAAGAGGAGGCCGAAGAGGAGGTGAAGAGGAGGTGAAGAGGAGGTGAAGAGGAGGCCGAAGAGGAGGTGAAGAGGAGGTGAAGAGGAGGCGAAGAGGAGGTGAAGAGGAGGCCGAAGAGGAGGTGAAGAGGAGGTGAAGAGGAGGCACGTAAGAGGAAGGTGAAGAGGAGGGGAAGGAGGAAGAGAGGTGAAGAGGAGGGCCGAAGAGGAGGTGAAGAGGAGGTGAAGAGGAGGCCGAAGAGGAGGTGAAGAGGAGGCCGAAGAGGAGGTAAGAGGAGGTGAAAAGGAGGCCGAAGAGGAGGTGAAGAGGAGGTGAAGAGGAGGCCGAAGAGGAGGTGAAGAGGAGGGGAAGAGGAGGCGAAGAGGAGGCAAAGAGGAGACGAAGAGGAGGCAAAGAGGAGGCAAAGAGGAGGCGAAGAGGAGGTGAAGAGGAGGCGAAGAGGAGACGAAGAGGAGGCGAAGAGGAGGTGAAGAGGAGGTGAAGAGGAGGTGAAGAGGAGGCGAAGAGGAGGCGAAGAGGAGACGAAGAGGAGGCGAAGAGGAGGCGAAGAGGAGGCGAAGAGGAGGTGAAGAGGAGGCGAAGAGGAGGTGAAGAGGAGGCGGAAAGGAGGCGAAGAGGAGGCGAAGAGGAGGTGAAGAGGAGGCGAAGAGGAGGTGAAGAGGAGGTGAAAAGGAGGCGGAAGAGGAGGCGAAGAGGAGGTGAAGAGGAGGCTGAAAGACTCGGGTTTAAAGTAGCATTGAAAGGTTTGAGGGAATTAGAAAGACTCTTTGTTTTGTTTTGTTCCTTCATACAGCAAAACACAAAACCTTAAAATATCAACTACAAGTACCTCATGCTAGCGACTTGTTTAAAAGACAGCATTTCCGAGTGAAAATGGAAAAGTCTCCCTGCGTTTTGGGTGGAAGTTCCTACAACGGAGCCTGTGAAAACTCCCACGGTGGAACTGAATGCTGGTCAGTTACTGCTTATGGAGGATCGTTCTCCACGTGTGTGTGCTTTCATTACAAAACAACCAACAGTGCCAACTAATGGCTGGGCATGCTAACTGCATCCTCCCTCATGCCATTCTTACATAAAAGGACGTCATTTTAAAAATATTGCCAAGCAAACGCAATATTTTTCTGAAATGGAAACAAAACGATGCGCTCTCTTTTGAAACTTTAGAAGAGGCTTCAGGGGAAAAGTATCTTACTGTATAATGAAAATAGAAAATTTAACTAAACTAGCTTAAAAAGGGTAACAGCTGTTTTCAGCCTCTCATTGCAACTCTTTTTTTCAGCTTCAAATTTGAATTTTTTTTGCGTCTGTAAATAAAAACTACAACCACTTCTCCTCCTCTTCTCCTGACAGGATCCACATCGGCGACCCCGACATGACCCCAACACACAACCTCCACAGACTGCAGTTTATTTTCAACTGTTGATGTCTAGTTTACGTTTCACGTTGTGGATTAGAAAAAGGGTTTTCAGGAGTATTTCATATGATTGCTTCCTGCTTTTATTCTTATTTTAGGGAGCTGAGGTCTGAGCTGACTACAGACCTGGCGCCTCCTGCAGGTATCGGGTGCAGTTATGTGATTTGTAGACTGACTTTTGGACACGGTGTGTGTGTGTGTGTGTGCGCGTGTGTGTGTGACCCACTAGCTCAGACTTATGCTGATGTTACATAAAGCCTGACTGCCGTTCGCCACTCCGGGTCTGTCACATGACGCCAGCGAGGCGGGTGCTGTTGTTATTAAGATTGTTTTGCCCTTCACGCGGCGCTCCTCCGCGGGCGCGAGCTGCAGGCTCCACCCCTCCGTCCCCATGTGCCAACACGTCAATCAGCCCTAATTGCCATCCTGGAGGAACGATATCAGGGCTGAGACTCTAACCACACAGATTCACTGCAACACCTAATCTGCTAATGAGCTCGGCGTGGCTATTTTCAGCGTCGCCGCAGACGTGGTCGCGCTCGCCGAGGAGGCCCGGCACGGCTTCCAGTGACAGCAGAGGACAGCGGGCCCGTCGGAGCAGACCTCGGCCCGCACACTTCGGGACGCCGCCGCCGCCGCCGCTCGACCATGTTTCACAGGGAAGTCTTGGGAGTGTTGCACTCACAAGTGAATGTTCTGATTCTCGGTGTTTCATTCCTTTGCATATACTGTGTGATGATACCCCATCGTTTTAAAAAAAATAATTAAAAAGTCCCCCTGTAATCTAGGTTAGCACTGCCAGTGAGCGAGTGTTTCAACTCGCTCCCAAAATCATCAGTGATCCCGTTATCAAACTGGATAAATAATACATTAAAACAGCAGGACAGGGGAGCCGGGTTGTTTTTGCAGCTGCTCTCTGGAGCTCCAAGTTTTTTTTTTTTTTTTTTTTTTTTTTTTTTGCTGTTCAGGAACAGAGCACGGAGGGGAGGGAGGAAAAACCAAAAAAACAAAAACAAAAAGAGCAACACAAACAATCCTTAATGGAACTGATACAAGAGGCTTTTTAATTATCTAACTCAATCAGCTAAAGACCAGCGGATCAATGAATCCCCATTACACTCCCCAGCTCTGTGCCCAGACAGCAGCAGTTTACAATCAGTTCAACAGCCGGCCGCTGCAGCTAAGTGACAGATTACAGGTTGTGGCTAATCTAATGCAGCCACAGCATTTGTACAGAGTACATCTTTAATTCAGACTGCGAGCTTCTCTCATTGTGACCATGTCACTTAACTGATACAACCTCTGAAATATTTATTGTCCCCTTCAGAGGGTGTGAGGTTCAAGTTTTGAGGTTTTGCGAGTTAAAAAAACAACACAAAAAAACGATTGTCCTTCCAGACCTCTGTTATGGGATTGCGTATGTCTGATTCTCTAGTTTTTAATGGAAAAATGGTATGGATGAAAGAAGGAAGGTGTGGAGAAATAAAGAGGTTACAGAAGGAGTCGAAGCAGAGGTCAGGCTGTTGTGAGCAGCATTAATCAGAACTTCTGCTTCACTTTGGATCGTGGTTACAACTCCGACATCCACTCCTCCGTTGATGAACCGAATTACTGAGTCAGAACAGACACACCAGTGTCAGCAGCACTACTCTCAGTGTTGTGGATATACAGGAGTTTTCCCATTGATGTAGTCACAATTATCATCATCTTAATTCAGAATATATATGGAAAATCACTGTTTTTAAGATGCAGATGATAAATACATGTAACTGTGTCACGGTTTAGGATTATATCACCATGACATTAAAAGATATCACACAGAGTTTACTTACTGTCACCACCGCACAGGTGGTGACAGCACTGAGTCAAATCAAATGTTATGATATGGCGATATTGTGACACAATTACACTAAACCATCATATTATAATGTAACACTGTGCTTCAACAGTGAAATGTGAAACTGGAAATAACATGGTTCTGAGCTGGCATGAAGTAAAACACAACAGCGGGATAAACGGCAAGTCAGTCACCTTGCTACCCTGTGACTTCAATAGGAGAACAACATTAAGAGAGTGTTGGCGAAGTTAACTATTTAATGTGTGTCTATGTTATTAAGACACGCTATCACCAAACGTGTACATTACACAGTTATGGTAATACAATTCATGTTTACGCAGCAATATTTTGAAAATGATGTCCGGAGACTATGCAGTTGTCATGTTGGGCTGCTGGTGGGTGTTGTTTGTGTTGTGTTTTCACTTGAAAATGTTTTCTGTGTAAATGCACCCTTAGTAAAAACACTGAGGCTTTTTCTTCACAGTCTGCTGTGTGTGTGATTCTGTGGTCGCAGGAGTGGGCTCGTCATTTCGGATTATGTCCTTCTACATTCCCACATAATGCCAGGCTGCTCGTGTTCATTCAGAGGATTCCTAATGTCTCATTGATCTCACGTTTTGACTGGGGAACTTTCCAAACAGTTCTCCAGGAGATCATAACACGCCCATAACCTTGGGTTAGGGTTAAGAGAGGTCAACCTTCTCTTCCTGATGGAGAGCTCGACGTCGTTGATACCGGTCTGTTCCGTCCGGGCCGCAGCAAATAAAACATTCCGTTAGATTACATTCAAGCCAAATGCTCCTGTCACTTTATTGAGATGACAAAGCCTGCCAGCGATATTTAACGGGTGCTCATACGTCGCCGTCTCCGTCTTGCTCTTTTTCTTGTTTGTCGGCATCCGCACAATTATTTTCGGTAGTGCCAATTGAGTATCTGATTGGGGTTATGAATTCGGGGGGGATTCATTTCACTGCAACAATGCATCAATTGTTTCCAGTAAGAGCCGCGGAGGCTGGCGGTGTTGTTGCTCAGTAAACTGATCAGACACAGAGTGTACTAATGCTTCTGTGGCAGAATGCATTGATCTGCTGTCCCCCCTGCGTCGTTCTTTCCTAATGATATCTGAGATGCCACTGTTACAGAAACAAGAGAGCAGCGTTTTCTTCCCCCGGCTCTCCATGGCGATTTATTGTGGGAACGTAATGATAAGTCTATATTTGAAAAAATGAGCTGGATGAGGCCCCTGTCTGGATGTGGGCTGCGAGCCTGAAACCACAGTGGCTCACGGTGGCACTGGGAGTCATTTTCAATCTCGCTGCAGAGAGACATCATTGACTGGAAGAGGGCGATTAAAACCAGAGACGAAATCTGCCCTGACATCATTTTCTAAGTGGGTAGGAGAACGGCACAAAAGCAGAAATCTTCTCCACGCTCCTCTAAAACGCAGAGATCTCCCGAACGCAACAACCTCTGTCGAAGCTAATCAGGTACTTTGTTCGGAGTTATGAGCACAAGCAGCGGCTCTGTGACCCCTGAAAGACTCGACTGCAGAAATAATTCCACATAAATATATCTTCTGTGAACCACGCCGCTCCAGCCGACTCCAACCACCAAAATTCCAGCTGTTCTGCAAAGCGGATTTAATAAGAAGCGTTTTGGTCAACACCCAGAGGGTAAACTTTAAGATGTCTGCTTATTTACTGCAGTTAAAAGTTTGTTTTTTTCTTCATCGTCACAGTGACTTCCACATATTGTCACCTGAGAATCTGAAGTTTTGTGAAAGAAGAAACTCAGAAAATGCTTGAAACTTTGAACGTTCGATGTTGATGATCTATTGGAAAGCTATAATTCGTTTTTCTTTTGTTCTTTGTTAGAAATTCTGATGTGAGGCGACTCTGGAAGGCACAATTAGATCAGGGAGCGAGCGCCACGGCGTGCAGTTCAAGGTCAGACTGACACAGTTGATGGTTCAGATTATGTGTTCTGGTGAGATTCTCTTCTCTTCGTCTTCCGCCCGAGCGTCTGAGCTGTGGACACAAACTGTGCACCTCAATGCATCCGCCAACAGTCGCCCCCATTTTAAGATTTCCTGTGAATCATCATTAAAAATCCCTTTCTAAGATAACCTTAACAATCGATGATAGCGTATAGCTTAAAGGATATTCATTTTAAATTGACCAGCCATCTGAGAATTCAGTGTTCCAAACCTGCATTAAAGGTACAATATAAAAATTGTTTGGTTCGACTGAATCAAGGTCAAAAGTTACTGTTTGATGTTTAAGAACCAAATAGCTGGACGCTGATTGCTGCTGTGACAAATTCGCTCACTGGCTTTCGACCCGACGTCAGTCAGTCAAACGAATGATTGACTCAATTCACCTGAAGTTACAGTCAGTACAAGATGTTCTATTTATTTTTTTCCAATTCTTGATAGCAGTAAGTAGAAATTAAAGCGACACTAAGGAACTTTTCAACCTTAATAAAACATTTTAATATCTTTTGTGATGATACATCAACTTACAGCTAGTTGAATGACCCTCTGTCAGCCTGAGGGCGTCAGTATTGCTTCACTTGGACTGAGCAGCTGTGAGGAGGGTGGTAGGAACCCTGCACACTAAAAAACTCCAAATGTGTGGACTGCTTTACGGCATGCGTCACATCATGATATAACATTGTTTATCCACCATTAGATTCATCACCTCGTCGCTATCCGTCCTTCACACAGCCGCTGGAAACAAATGAATGCGAGTTCAGTCCGACAGCACGCCACCGGGAGCAGCAATTTACCACGCCATGCGCTAGGCCTCATGGGAACTGTAGTCGTTCAGGTAAAACACTACCGCTTTTGTTCACTGGCGCCGCCAAAATCAACGAAAACTGAAAGTTCCTTAGTGTTACTTTAAATCATTTAGATCAGAATGCAGACATAAACTGACGGTGGCCACTATGTTAATGTGTTAATAACCAACTCCTTGCTGAACATAATTCAGACGTTATTGTCAACTGTTGCTGTATAAATGCAGACATTTTCTTAAATGAAAATATAGAAACAATCTATTTTCAGGCGACGCATCGCTGTGTGAAGCAGGGTCTAATGCTAACTCATTAGCATTAATAACTAATGCTAATTTCAGACAAAAGCAAGGAAAATGGATATATAATGATTTCCAAGAAGACGAGAGAATCCTTAAATGTAATTGTGATCAGTTTTAATGTGTAGAAACATCAAAATGAAGTCATGGCTCTCCCAGTGTGCTTTGTCGCTTTGCTGACTATTTAACTTCCAGAGACACAAATCTTATCGGTCGGAGGTGGTGCTCAAGTCCCACGATAAATGCCACAGTGCCAAGTGGGTGCTGGGGAATTTTCTTTGCTATCTGCGCAGCTGATAGACTGCCTGGTTTCACTAATTCAATCAATGGATCCGTCATGTAGTTGAAAATCTAATAAGTGACTAAAACCACTATCAGCCTGTATTTCCAGAGCCTGGTTTTTCTTCTTTTTAATCTCCCGGGGGTGCAGAGTGTCAGTGGTGCGGACGTCAGCCGTTGTATGGTAAACATACCACTGAAACAAACCACAGTCAACTTTCTGGCCATCGATCTTCAGTCATTAGCTATGAGCTCATGGCGCCACTCACTGACCACCAGGACTCTTGGGGTAATATAAGCACACAACCTCACCATCGATCCACATGCGTCCCGCGTTCTGTCAAACACTCTTTGCAAAGGGCGTCAGAGAGCAGGAGTGGTTCGGCCAAAACAGCCCTGGACTGGACTGGACTGGAAGTTTTATTTAGTTGTTATTAGAGAGCCGAGTTCAGGTAATTTTGGAACATCCTGAACCACCTCTCATTTTCAGGTAGAGAGGAAACACAAGTTCCACTTTGAAGGTGTGGCTTAAAACTTTCCTACTGACTGGTCCAGGACCAGGGACCGTTTTCTAGTGAAACTTCTATATGTTTACACTGCTAGGAGACCTGCAGGCTTCTGCCCTCTCTAACTCTAAATTCAGTCAGTTTTCAGCATTACATGCTACTAATATTGTATCTCTCTTCCCTTTCCCCGATCCCTCTTGAGAATGAACCTGGTTCTACAGAAACTTTCTGAGTCTGGTTCTACAGAAACTTTCTGAGTCTGGTTCTACAGAAAGTCTCCTCTGAGTCTGGTTCTACAGAAACTTTCTGAGTCTGGTTCTACAGAAAGTCTCCTCTGAGTCTGGTTCTACAGAAACTTTCTGAGTCTGGTTCTACAGAAAGTCTCCTCTGAGTCTGGTTCTGCAGAAACTTTCTGAGTCTGGTTCTACAGAAACTTTCTGAGTCTGGTTCTGCAGAAAGTCTCCTCTGAGTCTGGTTCTGCAGGAAGTCTCCTGAGTCTGGTTCTACAGAAAGTCTCCTCTGAGTCTGGTTCTACAGAAAGTCTCCTCTGAGTCTGGTTCTGCAGAAAGTCTCCTCTGAGTCTGGTTCTGCAGAAAGTCTCCTCTGAGTCTGGTTCTGCAGGAAGTCTCCTCTGAGTCTGGTTCTGCAGAAAGTCTCGTCTGCAGACAGCATTGCTTGATTCTAATTTCCAGAAGGTACACTTCACAATCTCTTCAAGTTGCCACCTTTGTTGCTTTCAAAACAAATTTTTTTGCTGTTCTGTTGCCGTAGGAGTTGTTGTCAGCTGCTGCTGAGCCACGCCGTAGCGGAGACGTAGCAGAACATAAGTGACATAAAGGAAGCATAGGAGTGAAGAGCAGGAAAAAAGAGACGATTTGAAATGGGCATATTCATTCTGTGAGAACACGGAGCATAAATGAGCCTTCGGTCCCATTTGGGTTGTGGTGACAATAAAGAAAGCAAACAAGCTCAGACTTCCCAGCCACTTGACATTTGTTCAGATTATGAACATTTCAAGAAAAATCCCCACCAATCAATTGTTGTACAACAAGAAGCCACAG
Source organism: Salarias fasciatus (assembly GCF_902148845.1). Classification (NCBI taxonomy): domain Eukaryota; kingdom Metazoa; phylum Chordata; class Actinopteri; order Blenniiformes; family Blenniidae; genus Salarias; species Salarias fasciatus. Next base: position 2,080,100 of record NC_043766.1, on the reverse strand, counting down.
CATAAATCAAGAGCACACAAGTTGTGAAATCATGTCTGGTCAATGAATGCAAATGTTATTTTTGTGATGATTAGTAGTGGGATCTGTCATTTGAAACCTCAGACTATTTACACTGCGACTATGGTTAAAATGGCATCAACACACACTTTTTCAATCTGACCACATTAACACACCCAGGGACTGAAAAGCTGATTCCCTGAATGATCTCTATCAGCAGCTTGATATATCAAATGGAATTCAGCACTGAAAAGAGCTGCCAGTCTAACTCCGTGCAATAAACACTGAGAATAACCATCTCTGAGTATCAGCATTTCTCCAAAAAAAGAAAGAAAAAAAAAGGAAAAACCTTTCAGTAAAAAAATAAAATTGGGTGATTTCCTGGGATCTATTATAGAAAAACACTCACTATTATAATAGCAGACTTTGACATCATTTCAAGTTCTCATACAAAAAAAGTGAGATGGGAATGGAGCACAGTTCAACCTCTGGGCTAATCGCAGATGCTTTTTATCCGAAGCAGAAAGAGTGTCTTTTGTCAGAAACAGCACCCCAAATCTGGAGGAGGAGGAGGAGGAGGAGGAGGAGGAGGAGGGGGAGGGGAAGAGTTCTGGGCATTGTCTCTCTGAGGACACTAATGGGTTTTAGTGTCATGTGTTTTTCACTCAACACTTGACACATGGAGCCATTTCTCCTTCAATCACTCCACTTTAACATCCATTACCACGAGGTACGCCACAGTGACGGTGCTGCCTTTCGGTCACTTAGATTGTCCAAGATGAGACTATTTTAAAGTCTTCAGAAAAAGCCAAACCCTTGCATCTATTGCATGCTGAAGTGTCTGGCTGCCTGATCGGCTTTGTGTCTGTCCACATGTGTAAGCAACATGAAGCTACTGGCTGTAATTTCTTTTTTTTCAAGGCACTAGCCATCCTAATGAAACCCTGAGTACGAGTGGGGGTGGGGTGGGGGGAAAGGAAGGGGAAGCTTCGTAGTATTTGGGGCGAAAAAAGATGTATTCTAACCAAAAGGTAAGGCAGAAAAAAAAATCAACTTCTCCTTGTCCTCACCTGGCACAATTTAAATTATGGCTCCAACTGGGTAAAGTAGGACACGGCATACCTCCCTAATCCATTAGGCAATTAATTTTGGGACTAAAAACAGTGCTGCAGATTTCTTTCTGTCGCAGTTGTACTCGACGGAGAACACTCGGGGGCAGTCCCTGAAACTTGAGTAGATGATTAAGTGCATTTCTGCTCCTGAGGAGAGATTATGTCTTGTGCCAGTGCCCGAGTCAGGAGGACGGAGCGCGGCGGTGGAACTTGGCAGTGGCCGAGGTACATTGAGATAATGATGTACCTGTCCTCAACAATAACGCTAATCATATTTCACCTCTAGGGTTTCGCTTTAAGGTCAGAGCAAATTCGCTGCCATACATTAGGGCCTTGTATTGTTTTAATGAAGGAGCACAGATTTCCACTGCACTTACACCTCCTGTGTCGCACATGCAGAAACGCCCCCACATCCTCCTTCCCTGGGCGCTCAGATTGGCTGAAAAAAAAGAAAAAAAAAACAAGGATGCAACTGGCTACTGGAATGCTAAACATTACCAAGAGGAGCGATGAAGAGGAACAGCCTCAAAATGGGAAGCAAATGACAAAATAGATCTCATTGCAAAGAATTGTGTCGATAAGTAAAAAGCATTTCATGACAGAATGTGACCAGAGATGGTGCAGCAAGTGTGTAAGAGCTGTACAACTGAAAAACAGGTGTTAGTGCACATGGGTGAAAACAGTACAAGAACATTACTGATTATGATGGGATACTATCAAATTACAGAGAAAGACAGACCACCCAGCAGTAGGCTCTGGGGTGTTTGCATGTTGTCCCTGATGGACTGCTGGCCTGCCTTCATCCACTGTTCACTGGGACTGGCTTCAGGTGTAAAAGCACTATGGCAGATGGACGAGTAACGAGACCTGTTTTTTTAAAATGGCTCTCTTCTGTGATCGGAGTGAGCCCGACTGCCTGGTGTGAATTAAATGGTGTGTAGATTTAACCTGTGTGGTCGTTTCCTCTGATTAAAAAGCCGCCAAAACGCTTTGTTCAGCACATTCACTCATTCACATCCCAGTGGAGGCGCCTGCTTTGCAATTAGCTCAGGCCCCGTTTACACGACAATGTTTCAAGTCAAAACACATCATTTTCACTTCAAACAAGTTCCGTGTTTCCACGGCAACATTTTAAAAACTGTCTGTTTGCATGGAAATGAATGCTGCCAGGCAGCTCGTCGGCTCTGTTGGTTTTTGTATTGAAATCACACGTACATGCACACAGAGAACAATACACACCAAACAAAAACAACAGAGAACAAAACACTAAACAACAGGAGAATATGAACTGGGACCAGGACCAGGACCAGGACCAGGACCAGGAGAATCTGGACTGGAACCAGGACCAGGACCAGGAGAATATGGATTGTGAGACATACATACATTTTTGCTAATTCAAAATAAAATACCTAGCATTGATGCCCCACAAATTTAACACTTCCAAAGTTAATTTTTTTTTTAATTTCACAAAGAAGAGGAGAATGTGCAACAAGCACTGACATCTACAGGTGAAAACCTTCGTTTTATCAGTGCATAGACTGTTGCTGTGGTTGAAACAGCGACTCGGGTAACTCAGGTCATCCTTTAGTGGAGATGCTGCTGAGAGTTTTACCCAACTGGCTTCCCATGACATGTATTTGAAAACTATTTGAAGATACTTCATGTTCTTCCTCATATTTTGACTTTGTGATCAGTTATTTCCAATGTTCAAGCATCCAGCTCCACATCTTGTGGTTGTGGAGTTCAGAGTTTTAACCAATCACATCATGCCGAAAACACACAAACCAAACCGGAAGTTAAACCGTTTCCAGACCGTCCCGTGTGAACAGAGTCCGATGGAGGCCAAACCCTCGTCTGAGACTCTGTGGTGAGTGCTAGTGTCACTCATGCTGTTTTTTTCAGGGAATCTCTCTCAAATTGCATCAGAACTGAAGCCGCAGTCTGTTTACAAGAAGATATAATTGAGCACATCTTGTGCAACACGTGAGCGAATCAGGCCTCATTTCTCAGAGCAGGAAATAAAATCAGGGGAAGTTTGACAAACACATTTGGTGTTTTGTAGCTGTGAATCTCACCGTGCACTAAATGCAAGCCCGGCGCCCTGAAATTATAGTCGTGCACAACCTTTCCTCTCAGAAGGGCGACTGCGGCTCTCTGGATGTATGAGCCGCCGGTACGAGTGCGTGTGTGTGTGTGTGTGTGTGTGTGTGTGGACGCCAGGCCCTGATGGTGAGTTCCTCATAGAGAGAGCCACAGAGATATATTTATGTTTCTCCCCCCATTACCAGAGCTTTAAATAATAAAGCAAAATAAATAGCATCCATTAAACTGATCACATTGTGCTAACTCAAATTGTGTTTATTATGCTAATGGTACATGAAATTAAGAAAAAGACCTTGATGCCAGTGGATTTAATTAATGGGCTTTGCGAAAGGCACTGAGACATAATTCATTTCTGAGTAAGTAAGTCTCATTTGCAGTTCCATGGGTCCTCATGCCGCTGATTGCCTGAGTTATTCTTGCAGATGTGCTGCTCACAGCATGTCCCTCCATTAGAAATGAACACCTCATTATATAAACTACCTAATTAAACATAATACAGCCTTGCATTGACTCATTAATGCGTAGCCTTCTTTTCTCTGAAGGAAAGAATGCGAGGAAGGGGGGCGAGCGCGGGAGGAACAGAGGGAGAAAGGCAGAGATAAAGCAAAGCAGAGATAGAGGGAGAAGAAAAGGTGCTGTGAGCAGAGTCCACTGCAGCTCCATCAGGCTGAATGGGATCTACACCTTCTCCGCTAATTTCTCTCTTTGTTCCCAACACAAAAAAGGAGGAGATGAAAACATTGGTTGCACAGTAGGTGCGTCTCAACTGCTGACCGCGGCTTTTTCCCTGCGCTAACAGCTTTTTATACCTTCAAATACTTAACATCAAGTGAATTTAATGCCATGTGTTTGGGAACTGGGAAAGTTACGAGTTGAGAAGGTGTGGTGCGTTCGTGTGACAACAGTATCGTCACAGCAAGGAAACACTCGGATGAAATGTATGTAAGCTCAGCAGTACGGATGGATCTCTCTTCTGTTCAAAATAAATAGCTGGCTGTTGGTGTACCGCTATTCTGAGTGAATGAAAAGTTTATTTTTATGGCACCTTTAAGGGATGGAGTCACATTGCTTAACAGTGATCTGTTAAAGCCATAAACAGTTGAATAACTTTTCAAAAGTTTCCTTTTCTTCAGTTTTTGAGTCATGAAACCTAAATGAAGACCTCGGTGTACAAGTACTACTGGAAACTTGTCAGCGTGTGGCAGACACGCTGCAAACGATGTAGTTCTCATGTTGAACCACCAGTGGGCACTGTTGGTTGTTTATGTCCAGATTGTGTACAGGATTGACTTTTAACTATAAAACTATATACCAATTGCAAAATACAGCCAGCTCGGCAACGACCTCCATCAACCCGTCAAATGCTTCAGGAGAAAACCGAGACAAGAAGAAGAGCTTTTTGGCATAAAATTAAATTTGAAGTGTTTAAAAGAACAGTGGTTTTATTCAGTTTGAGGCATCCAAGTATAAAATCGCCATTATATAGTTAAATAAAGTTTTGAAAAGAAGAGTTAACAACAGAGTCTTAAAATGTACAATATCCACCAGTGTTGTTTTTATGCTACATATACTAAACATACATCAAAAGAAATGCAACTAACATGCAAATAATGGAACTACAAGGTAACAGTGCTTATTAAGTCAAACATATTAGAAGACATGCACTACTTCCCTCCCTTCCCACACAAATGAATGTAAAATCAAACAAGACGACGGTGAACTAGGCTGGAGTCGCTCTAAACAAATGAACCAGAGAGAGTGTTTAGCATGCATTATTGGCTTTTTTAATGTACTGTATGTTTTTTTGTTGTTGGGCCGAAATGTCTCGATTTTTTCTATTAAAAATTTAGCATATTTTCATTTGCTCTCTATACCATATAGCTCAAGCTCCCAGATGGCTCCACGATGCCGAGCAGGATATAACATGTTATTAAACAGGCTTCCATTAAGAATTTACCTTCTTAATTATGCTACACTTGTGTCACAGCTTTATGGGGCAGTTATACCCGATGGTGTTCTTCCAGAGACAACGCATCCCCAGACTATAAGGTCTATATTAAAAGTTGCCGCATTTCCACAAAGAAAAATCACAACAATTGCAAGTGTAGATAATTAGTCTGCGATTGCTAGAAATTAGGCCATTATAAAAACTGCAGCCACCCCCGCTGACAACTTCACTCTGTGATTAACTGTTAATAATGCTGCCTTGCTGCAAAAAAGAAGCAGAGAAGGAAAGAATAACAAGCAAATAGCTGCAGATGGTGACAAAGGCAGCCGGAGAGAACAGGAGCGTTATACCCACGTACTGGATCGCCCTCCGTTTCCCCGCCGGAGCCCAGCCTCGTCTTACCATTCTCACCCCAGATGAACCGCAGCTACACGCCACACCAGCCCGCCGCCATCTCTGTGAAGGTTCCCCAACCAGGGTAGCGTCCGCTGAGAGTTTTCCCACAGGTCTCTGGGCTTTTCCTGCTCAAGGAGGCCAACATCAGATCTAAGAATTTTACAGAAAACCACAAAAATAATGATAAAAACTAGGGCTGTCAAAAATAACGTGTTAATTGCATTAATTAATTTATGTAATCAATCTCGTTAAAACTTTTAACGCAGTTTAACGCATGCGCATCATGACAAGCCTCACCTCTACCAGCGGGTGGCGGTAGTGCACCCGTGTGGAATGCAAGCTGCCTGCAAGCTGCCAGCAACCGAAGAAGAAGAAGAAGAAGCCTCACCTCAGCCTCGGCTGATCGAGAAGCTTTTCCGCCACTACAGACTGTTTATCTGCTCCTTTATTACAGATTATTTAGAGAAAATTAAGCACATACACTGTCAGTACATTATCATTAAGTATTAAAGTTTATTTCGCTTTTTTTTCTGTTTCTGAATCGCGGGGGCGGCGCCGGAGCGATACTTTCACTTCTGTCAGCAGACTTTCTCCTCCTCCAGACAGAGTCTCTCTCTCTTTCCACGAGTTTTTCACTCTTTCGGTGTCTTTCCGTGGAGCCATCAGGCTGGAGCTCCGTCTACTTTCACTTTTACCGTCATGTTTTGTCTGCTGCGCGGACGTCCGCGTGGAAACTAGCAGACGGGAATTCATGATGATTTTTACGTCACGCGGACCAACGCACAGCGCACACCCACGTGGAAATGTGAAGCTGGACGGGCAACAGACAGGAGGCAAAGGAGGCCTGGCGTCAATTCAGTTATCAAAACAGAAGAAGAAAGCAGTATGGAGGGAGAGAAGCCGGCTGGCCCCATGGATTCTACTTTGATTAAAAAAATGTTGAAGCTGTTTTCTGTTTTCCCAACAAAAAGGAACACTGGCTAAGAATGCCCTGTTTAATTGTGCAAGAATAAAGTGGTATCTCTTAGTTTTACTTTTCTTGTGGTGCTACATTTGTTACAGACCTGAAAATGTAACTCCTGCCAAAAGCCAACTGTAGAGGGACTGCAGAGGGAGCGCTGCACACACACACACACACACACACACACACACACACACACATTATGGTGTGTATGTTTTAGTTTTTTGAATATTTATTTTATTTGGAGCCTTAAATATAAAACACATCACGTGTTAAATGTATATAATCATGTCCTGTCATTTTTTTGTTAATGCAATACAGGAGAAAAGGGTGTATTTCAGACATAGTTGGACATTGCGATTATTTGTGATTAATCATGATTAATTAATTTGTAAGCTGTGATTAATCTGATTAAAAATTTTAATCATTTGACAGCCCTAATAAAAATATATATAATCATCGGCAGAGTAAGTCAACTGGCCATTGGTCTGCAGAACCAGACTCAGAGGAGACTTTCTAGAACTAGACCCAGAGGAGACTTTCTAGAACCAGACTCAGAGGAGACTTTCTAGAACCAGACTCAGAGGAGACTTTCTGTAGAACCAGACCCAGAGGAGACTTTCTGTAGAACCAGACCCAGAGGAGACTTTCTGTAGAACCAGACCCAGAGGAGACTTTCTGTAGAACCAGACCCAGAGGAGACTTTCTGTAGAACCAGACTCAGAGGAGACTTTCTGTAGAACCAGACCCAGAGGAGACTTTCTGTAGAACCAGACCCAGAGGAGACTTTCTAGAACCAGACTCAGAGGAGACTTTCTGTAGAACCAGACTCAGAGGAGACTTTCTGCAGAACCAGACTCAGAGGAGACTTTCTGTAGAACCAGACCCAGAGGAGACTTTCTAGAACCAGACTCAGAGGAGACTTTCTGTAGAACCAGACTCAGAGGAGACTTTCTGCAGAACCAGACCCAGAGGAGACTTTCTGTAGAACCAGACTCAGAGGAGACTTTCTGCAGAACCAGACTCAGAGGAGACTTTCTGTAGAACCAGACCCAGAGGAGACTTTCTAGAACCAGACCCAGAGGAGACTTTCTGCAGAACCAGAACCAGACTCAGAGGAGACTTTCTGTAGAACCAGACTCAGAGGGGACTTTCTGCAGAACCAGACTCAGAGGAGACTTTCTGTAGAACCAGACCCAGAGGAGACTTTCTAGAACCACACTCAGAGGAGACTTTCTGCAGAACCAGACTCAGAGGAGACTTTCTGTAGAACCAGACTCAGAGGAGACTTTCTGCAGAACCAGACCCAGAGGAGACTTTCTAGAACCAGACTCAGAGGAGACTTTCTGCAGAACCAGACTCAGAGGAGACTTTCTGTAGAACCAGACTCAGAGGAGACTTTCTGCAGAACCAGACTCAGAGGAGACTTTCTGTAGAACCAGACTCAGAGGAGACTTTCTGCAGAACCAGACCCAGAGGAGACTTTCTAGAACCAGACTCAGAGGAGACTTTCTGTAGAACCAGACCCAGAGGAGACTTTCTGCAGAACCAGACTCAGAGGAGACTTTCTGTAGAACCAGACTCAGAGGAGACTTTCTGCAGAACCAGACTCAGAGGAGACTTTCTGTAGAACCAGACTCAGAGGAGACTTTCTGTAGAACCAGACTCAGAGGAGACTTTCTGCAGAACCATACTCAGAGGAGACTTTCTGTAGAACCAGACTCAGAGGAGACTTTCTGTAGAACCAGACTCAGAGGAGACTTTCTGCAGAACCAGACTCAGAGGAGACTTTCTGTAGAACCAGACTCAGAGGAGACTTTCTGTAGAACCAGACTCAGAGGAGACTTTCTGCAGAACCAGACTCAGAGGAGACTTTCTGTAGAACCAGACTCAGAGGAGACTTTCTGTAGAACCAGACTCAGAGGAGACTTTCTGCAGAACCAGACTCAGAGGAGACTTTCTGTAGAACCAGACTCAGAGGAGACTTTCTGCAGAACCAGACTCAGAGGAGACTTTCTGTAGAACCAGACTCAGAGGAGACTTTCTGTAGAACCAGACTCAGAGGAGACTTTCTGCAGAACCAGACTCAGAGGAGACTTTCTGTAGAACCAGACTCAGAGGAGACTTTCTGTAGAACCAGACTCAGAGGAGACTTTCTGCAGAACCAGACTCAGAGGAGACTTTCTGTAGAACCAGACCCAGAGGAGACTTTCTAGAACCACACTCAGAGGAGACTTTCTGCAGAACCAGACTCAGAGGAGACTTTCTGTAGAACCAGACTCAGAGGAGACTTTCTGCAGAACCAGACCCAGAGGAGACTTTCTAGAACCAGACTCAGAGGAGACTTTCTGCAGAACCAGACTCAGAGGAGACTTTCTGTAGAACCAGACTCAGAGGAGACTTTCTGCAGAACCAGACTCAGAGGAGACTTTCTGTAGAACCAGACTCAGAGGAGACTTTCTGCAGAACCAGACCCAGAGGAGACTTTCTAGAACCAGACTCAGAGGAGACTTTCTGTAGAACCAGACCCAGAGGAGACTTTCTGCAGAACCAGACTCAGAGGAGACTTTCTGTAGAACCAGACTCAGAGGAGACTTTCTGTAGAACCAGACTCAGAGGAGACTTTCTGTAGAACCAGACTCAGAGGAGACTTTCTGCAGAACCAGACTCAGAGGAGACTTTCTGTAGAACCAGACTCAGAGGAGACTTTCTGTAGAACCAGACTCAGAGGAGACTTTCTGCAGAACCATACTCAGAGGAGACTTTCTGTAGAACCAGACTCAGAGGAGACTTTCTGTAGAACCAGGCTCAGAGGAGACTTTCTAGAACCAGACTCAGAGTAGACTTTCTGCAGAACCAGACTCAGAGGAGACTTTCTGTAGAACCAGGCTCAGAGGAGACTTTCTGTAGAATCAGACCCAGAGGAGACTTTCTAGAACCAGACTCAGAGGACGAGACGTTCTGTTTCACTATGATGTTTATGTAAAAACCACTGCAGTCAGCTGTCAGAAGAATCTTTATCTCTTCATGGAGAAAGAAATAACAGGAACCCTGGATGGACATCTCTGACACAGCATAAAAACTTTAAATCCTCCCTATGGGACAAAAACCTCTTTTGTCATCCAGTAATTTCAAGTGACACGTTCTTTATGGGTCCTGTGATAGTTTTTACTAAGTCTCGTCTAATTTAATTGGCAGTGTTTTTCCATTAGATGAAAAACTTTTCAGCCAGAACTGGATAAGTCAAATGAATTCTTTACAGAAATGCAGCGAGAAATTTGTTGCTAAAAATGTTGAATGTTGACTGATGTGGGATAGTTTTACCCTTGTTTTAATAGTTTTACACTGCTGGTCTGAGTCTGATTTTAGTTTCTAAAGTAAAGAAAAAAATAATAATTCTGAAATATACAGTAGTTAACAAGCCCAATCAGGTTGAAGCTCCCAAGTAGATGAAAACAACAATTTCCTATTTAAAGTGTTAATAGTGAAGATTATATTTCAGTTGCAAACAGTTCATGTAAAAAAAAGAAATGAAAAGAAAACAGCCAGTAAATCCAGACATGAAAATTAACTTTCATCAGCAGTTGGAGAGCACAGCATCAAACACTGCAGTTAATGACATTTGTGCATGGGCTTTTCATTAGACACGGTGGATTGTAATCTCTTTATGTCCTGTTTTATTGAGTGTGCTTGCACACTGCGCAGGGAGCTTTGTGAATGTTGCAGGCGTAGCCTCCGGTCATCGCATGCCAGCCTATTCAGTGGTAATGTAAGACCTTCCTGAAACTCTTCAGAGCTGACAGTGCTTTGACGTGAGCTGTGTTAATTACAGTAATGGCACGCATTCTCATTAAGTCGTTGTTTACGTGTCCCGGGGCCTTGTGGAGGGCCGAGTGGCGCTGGAGCGCCGCCGCCTCGCCGGTCGCTGCGTGGCCGTGGCCTCGTTAACACAGACAGCTGTTCCTCCCAGCCACGGCCGCGGCCGGCATGACGAGTGGCGCCGGACACGCCGCCGAACGCTCCCACCGCGGCGGCCTCTGTCAGAAATAGAAGTGTCCCACGAGGCAGGGAAACGTCAATGAGTAATCAGCGAGAGAGCGCACCTCGGGTTATGTCTTTCAGGCCAGCCTCCCCCTCCCCTCCGCCCCTCACCCGCCCTGCAGCCTCCCACTAACCAGCCACGCCGCCCCTGTTCACGAGGCCATCTAATGACCCCGTCCCGTCCCTTTAAACTGGTGCAGGCGGAGGTGCAGTCAGTGTATAATTGCACCAGTAACCTCTGAGGAGGAGAAACATGTGCATGAGACAAAGAGCAGGGTCTGGCAGGCAGGTCCAGAAACCAGCATCCGTCCACCTCGGAACTCAGACGCTGGTGCTGCAGCTCCCTCTGGGATCGCCAGAGCACCCACAACTAATAGGGTGTTTTGGAAAGTAGTTTATTTAGATGTTTTGGGATATTAGAATTTACTGTCTGATCCAGTGTGGTTTGATTCAGCCAACAGGTCCAGTGTGCATTGACCTTTGAACTCACCATTTCCTGTGAATGAAAGCACTTTCTATCTGGTGACTACATAACCTACTTATAAAAAAAGACCTTGTTGCTACAATGGCCACACTGGAAACTGATTGATTGCCTTTGCCCTCAACCACCGTATCGTCTTATCATTACGTACGTCATTACGTTCAGGATTATTGCCTGTTTGGTGGTTGAGATCTAAATTCTGTGTCATGTTTCTTAAAGGGGCTGTATCATGCTTTTTTATCTAGTCCAAACCCTAGAATTGGCATTAACATGGTCATACTTTATTTTTGGCGCTAAGGAAAAGTCATTTTGTGTGAAATAAAAGATTTTCTGGGGCTAATTCTGAAACCCGGAAGAGAAAACGCTCTGTTTCACTGAAAATCCCGCCTCTCCCCCTGTGGGCTTTGACTGACAGGGTACTTCAGCCAATCAGCGCTTCAAAACAAATACGTCATGCGTTAGTGTCTCTAAGGGTTAGCTTCAGCTCTTTAGCTCTAGCTTCTCTACACGCAAAACACGCGAAAACATCTTTTCCTGTTAGAAACTCACCAAGCGCAGACCCTTCAGACCCTTCAGACCCTTCAGACTCTTGCTCTTGCTTGACTGTTGCTTTCAGACGAAGGTTAAAGTTTATCTCCGTAATCAGAGTTAGAAAAAAGCGGCAACACTGATTGCCGAGGGCCTGCGGGAGGGGGGCTCAGGGGAGCCATCTTCACTGTGTGACGTCAACGTGGGAAACAGAGCGTTTTCACGGTGGGAGGGGCTGCCTCTCTGAGCAGCACAAACACCAGGAAAGCTCAAACACACAGGCACGAAGGAAAAAAATGCTTTGGGGGTGTTTTTGGTGAGAACATAACTATATAACAAGGTTAAAACATAAAAAAGTAAATATTGCATGATACAGCCCCTTTAATATGTCATTCGATCTATTGACCCAATTGTTTTCCTTTCAGTGGAGGTTTCAGTAGCTGGCAGCCGAGTCAGAGGCTAAAAACCTGTTGTGTTTGTTTTACCCTGTCAGTGTCATAATCCAGTGTGGAGTGCACATATTTTGGGTGTTACAGTGGAAAATAGCCCTAAATTTGCCAGACCCGCCATGGAAAGATGAAGCTTCCCCCATAGCACCAGCTAAAAAAATCTACATAAAATTACACACAAGAAGCAAATTAAACCATATGTAACTTCTAAAACACATAAGGTAATAATTCAACACACAAACAAACCTTATAAGCGTCAGTGTTTCAGAAATGTAGATAAAATTAATGCTAGTCTGCTAGCTTGATGCTAACGCACAATGCAAAAGCTTCACAGAGCGTTGCATTGAGGACAAGAGCAGCCAGTGGCATGCACCTGAGATCTTCTCTTTATTAAATTCAACATAAACATACCGCACCTGCAGGCATACATTTCCCTGGATTTATTCATAAGAATATGTCGACAAATGAAGAGCTGCAACCTCCTTCTGCTTTCTAAACAGTTAACAAAGACAGCTTAACGAAGTTCAAAACATTAAAAAAAAAAAGAAACCCTGACAATGAGCATAATAAGGAGCCAGTTTAACAATAAGACAATTGATTGCACTGATTCAGACTTGCTGAGCGATGGAGCCGGCTCGCGCCTGCAGAAGGGGGCCGGCCGCCCGCTCCTCCCGGAGCCCGGCGAAGCCGTCCAACAAACCCCGCAGTTGTTAATCACCTGCCTAAACCCCTCTTCTTCCCAATCTCGCACTCCTTCCCTCCCTCCTTCCCTTCGCTCTCTTTCCCCCTGCACTGATTTGCAAGCGCAGATTAATCAGAGCACGGGGGCCTTGATGAAATTTTGCTGTTATTGTTCCCAATTTTAGCAACATCTTTTATTGTCTTCATCATTCATTTACAGGGAGGGAGAAAGGCGGGGAGAGCTGTGTCAATTATGCAAATGATGTTGCACACTTTTGCAGATTGCTTCATTTGGGTTGCCATTGTTTGGGAGAATTTAATTATTAAATATTATTACGCGCAGTTTTCTGAAGCTTTGTTTCGAATGGATCCCTCCTCCAGCTGCTGGTCTCCTTTCAAGCCCTGAATCAGAACAAAGCCTCAACAAACTCCTCTCCTGTTAATGATTTTGAAGTTAGCACCTCTCACTCATCTGCAGGAAAAAAATAAAATAGAAAAAAAAAAAAAAAAAAAAAAAAAAAACCCTCCACATCCGGTTTAATGACCAGGAATCGAATTCAAGTTTATTCAACACTGACATTCAATTATGTAGCACCTAATGATATTTTAATCTCTTTTCTTTAATTCCCAGGAATTGGCTTTTCAAAGGCTTTTGTCTGGCAGCAACACAGACGGCCTGAATAAAGAATACAGATTGGTATTAGATCCCTGCGATGATAGGGAAATTAAAGCTTTTATAGTTCACACACTCAGAGGGAAGCCAGTGTTGGCTCTTATTAGACATTTCAACCCGCCTCTCTTGAAGCCATCAACACCATCTTTCCTCAGACATGATAAGCTGGAAATGTTCCGATACTCTCTAGAAAGCGTCTAACCAATTTTTACCTTCTCTCATTTGAATGTTTGAGATCACAGTGGCAGATAGGCTGGTTGTGATTCCATCGAGTCGATTGATCCGCAAAAGTTTTGTAGTTTACTTTTTCAGAAAATATCCTGTGCAGGGAGTATGCACTAAAGAGAAGAATCTATGATTTGAAACCACTTGTTTGGAGCTGTTACTGGATGAATGGTGAATAGTTACAACAAGTTAAAACTTACAATTTCCATCCTGGTCTGGTTTGCATATTCTTTATTTCTGAAGCAAAATTTCAAAGGTATTCAAACCGATTATCAAAATCAACTGATGATCAATTCTGAAACATGCCCACATCCACAAATCCTGTATTTATCACCGTTTCGTTTAAGAATTAACAGAAATTAACGATGACGTGACAATTAAGTCCTTGATGTCGCCGTCAAAGTGGAGTGTTTAAAGGTGCTGTAGGCAGGATTTTGCTAGTCAATGATAATTTTTCTGTGTTTTCTTTGGATTAAATGTTAGAGTATCCATTGATAATCCTTTAGGAGTGTAGCATAACTGCACTACCGCGAGGGCGCAGCGTTTCCATCTGTCTCTGTTCTGAGCTGAAAAGGAATCTCGACAGCTCCAGGTATCTTTGACCAATCAGATGAGCCCCTGAGGCTCTAACCGTGATTGGTCGAGGGGCGTTCGTCGCGCGTTCTTGTGGGAGGGGCTTAACTTGCGTAAGGGAGTGATGTCAGAGAAAACAGGACAGGATTGGCTGTGCTGGGTTTCAAATCGCCATATTAGATGGGTCAAATCGCCATCTTGCTTAGGTAAACCTAAGCAAGATGGCGGAGATGTGGAATCCTGCCTACAGCATCTTTAAGAGAATAAGAGCAAAAGGATCCATAATGGAACAGATGTAACGGTGACACATACGTCAACTCAGGGCTCGATCACACAATGGTTTCACATGAACACACAAAACTCGATGACTGGAGCCACTGAAAACACTTTGAGAAAGGCTCCATTGAGAATGGCTACCTGCACCTGGTAGTTTTTGAGTAGACAGTCATCATGTTATGAGTCCAACTGAAATGACCTTGCACTCGTATTGTGAATGTTTACAGTGTGTTGTTCTTTGTGTGGTTATAAGTGTAGTTCATTTACCATTTGCGTGGTTTCATTACAAAGACAATCAACAGCATCCTCCAGTGGCCCAACATGAAAACTACATTGTCGTACTATTTGCACGTTGTCGTTAAAATGCTAAACATTTCTGAAACAAAACGATGCATCTTCACTTGAAATGTGGTATAAATTTATCTTTACAACAAAAGAAATTGGAGGACATTGTTGGACGTCTGTGTAATCCGGAGGGACGTGGTCTCACCACAGTGGACAGCGCTCTCCTGCGTCATTCAGAGATATTTTTATCTGTTTAGTTTAAATAGGAGATGCAGCACATCCACAAGAAGGGGCTGAAATATACAAACCACAGCAGAAAACACTGGGGTTTTTTTGTTTTGTTTTGTTTTTTATCACATCTGTGGAATTAATGTCCATCTCTTGACATGTGCCAGGTTTCCATTGAAAAACTATAGTGTGAATCCTTTTACATTGGATTTCCTGCTTCAATATCCTGAGATGTTTCTCAGGATGTCCGATCCTGCGCTAAAAGGACGTGTTCTCATTCTGCACCTCATAGAAATGCAAACAAACAAAATCTCCTCAAACTGAGTTCAGTTGGCTCCTCAATCTGTCAATCAAACCCGGAGCACGAGCTGTCTGCCTGTAAGATACCTGCAGATGGTTTTACAGACTTTAAATGTGCAGCAAATCTTAATTTCTCACATAATGGACTGGCTTGGTAATAAAACGTTAAACTGAAACATATTGTAAGACATGGAGAGACAATGAAAAAAGATTTTTCTTTCTTTTACCTTCCCCCTTCCCCTGCAGCAGATATATCGAGCACATTATCATTTTATTCTTAACTGTTTCTAATCTGTCTCGGCTAATTATTTGCTATGTGAGTATACTGCCATTTTTAATTATTCAGAACAGAAGAACTGTATTAAATGAGCACATACTACAATGACAGACCCATTTCATATTCCCCATTTCTAATTAACGGTTTCTCTTTATACATTTTCAATCTCTGATCATTTAGATAACAACTTTCATCATCAGCTTTTGATGTTTACAAAACACCACACACACACACACACACACACACACACACACAAGAATCGGGGAGTTCGCATGGAGATTTACGCCGCATATTCCGCCTCTCTAATAACATTTGCATTTACTAGTCAATTAACTTGATTAAATTCATATTCTGATTCTGATTCAACTTTGCCTGCACCGACGGTTATTGCTTAGTGAATTAAAACAGCAGGAATGACGCAACAGTGGAGGGTAGAGGGAGGGTGGGCGGGTTGCACGGGGTTTCATTAGGCTGTAAACAACCCGGGACAACAGAAATGACACCTTACGATAGCATGGCTGGCGTAAGCCGTGAACCTGAAGCCTGGGAGCCATGTTTTGTGCCACTTTCTCCCAGTGATAAGTCGTGTGTTTTTTTTTTTTTTCTTTCTTTCCAGTCTCATCCTTCACCAGTCCCACCCCCACAAAACAAAACCCACAAGCTAACGCCGTCACGAGAACTCCGATCAGCGGCTTCCACACAGCCACAAACATTCATGTGACTTTAACCTCCTCTGTCCAATTAACAAAAAAATGTAGGTTGGAAAATAAATGGCAGACGCCCGAGCAAATTAATTATGTGTCCACCAAGCTGTTAGGCCGCATGCGGCAGGGAGAGCAGGGGGCTGGCAGTCCGGGCCGGGCGCAGGCTGCCATATGGCCTGTGTGAGAGTGGACATCATGGGTGGTGGAGGTGGCGGTGAGGGAGCGGGCGGGCGGGGGGGGGGCCGCTGCAATGGTACAGCCTTAAAAAAATTCTCACAGATATTTGTGTCGCGGTCACAATGGAGGCGCGGCATATGCTGGGAGAACGTGACAGAACGAGTCTGATCGTAACGAGTCGTTGACTGTTTGTGGGGATGATGAGCGTTTCGTTCTGATCCATCTGCGGTCCCCCGAGCCGGTTCTCACTGTCGTTTTAACTTCTCCATTAGAAATGTCACTCAGCAAAAAAAAAAAAACAAAAAACAAAAACACAGATGATCAGTTTGAAGTGGAGCTTTATTTTATTTTATTTTTTTTGCCTGCCAGCTCTGAGTCATTGAACGACCACGCTGATGCTTCTTTACATTCTGGTACAGATATTTAAGTAGAAAATCATTAAACAGTATAATATATAAAAGCTCACAGAGTGAATGAAGCCCTGCAGCCCGATGGAG
This sequence comes from Salarias fasciatus, assembly GCF_902148845.1. Taxonomy (NCBI): domain Eukaryota; kingdom Metazoa; phylum Chordata; class Actinopteri; order Blenniiformes; family Blenniidae; genus Salarias; species Salarias fasciatus. Next base: position 2,063,188 of record NC_043766.1, on the reverse strand, counting down.
TCCATTCTCCAGGCACTGTGCAGAAAGCAAAGGGTATGAAGATAGATAATAGATATTTATGATCAAGTTGACATTAAATTCATCAGTTTACCTCCAGATTACCTGCTTTGCAGCAAGATTAAAATATATGACCGACGTGTATTTACATGTGATTTAGTGAAAGCTTCAGGGAGACCACTACAAGTGGCTGCATTGGTTTTTTTAATATATATAGGTCATGAAGTTTCTCAAGATTTCAACCCTTCAATGACTTTAAAATGAGCAGAAACACACACACACACACACACACACACACACACTGCTCTGCAGTGCTGGGCTCTGGCCTGAGCGAGCCGCTGATCAGAGCGATGCTCCTCAAACACAGAGCACAGGGCCGCCTAGAGGACGCTCCGGCTAACACCAACATCTGGTCTCGTTTTGAGGGCGACAGTAACCCAAATCCTGCTCGCCACAGCATGGTGACATTAGATTATTGGCACAATCAACATAATTAACATAAATTATGATGGTATTATGCCGACAGACATCTAATCCAGGGGGATCTGGCGACTGCACATTTAATATGTCTGATAACAGCAGCCTGCATCGTAATCCTATTCAGATTCAGATGCACACAACTGCAGTTGTCGTGTTCCCACCACCGGTTCTCACACTGCAGGATGAATACGTGGCTTAAACACTTTACTGTAATTCTCACAGATTTTACAGAAGCCTCTCATCTCATTCTCTCCCCCAACATCCCTGTAAGGTTGTAAATCAAAACTGGAGCATTGTAAAGGAAATTTCACATTCCTGATTAGATTCCTGCTCAGCGTTCTTCAGGTTCCCACAAAGATCAAGAAGTAATGAATTCATTGTACCTACCACTCCAAATACAAACAGCTCGCCTATTAGAAATGCACCTGACAGGGTTAGCATTAGCATTAGCATTAGCATTAGCTGTCAGCACTGTGTGGGTCAATATAAATGACTGATTCACTGATGAAGTTCAGACAAAAAGTTAAGTTTTCAGTGTCTCGGAGCTCTGCTGTCGTGTAAATGGACTCCCGAAACACAACGAAAGTTTTGGATTTTCGCCTGAAAGTGTTGTGGTGAATCAGGTTTGTGTGACTTGAGGGGTGTTTGGATGTGAATCTGCTCCTTGTCACCGCAGACAGGTGAGAGTCTGAAGAAGCCACGGCCCATCACGCACGCCATGTTCACGCTTCTCTCCCCTTCGCAGCATCGTGTGGCTCTTGCCTCTTCTGAAAACTCAGTGAAAACATGAAACTCTGCGGCGTCCTGAGTCGGAGGCTGTGCGACACGGCGAGCGGCCCGAGAGGCGTGCCGAAGCGTCTTCTGTCTGCTCTGATCGGCTCGTCAGCACCTCGCCGGTGATTGACGCTGACGGACGGCCGCTAATGCGACTCATCTGCAGTTTCCCTTTCCCATTCTGCTCCCATATAGTGCTAATGTCCACTACAGAGTCCCCATAAACAGTCTTTTTATGGTCACTTACCCATTTCTTTAGGCGTGTAACTCTTTTTTTGTCAGAACTTTAACGACAGCTCTTTGAGTCGGTCTCTGATTCATGGTCGGAAACATTCATCCTGAAACACAAAACCATACATTTGTAGGGCAAAGACACTGCGATAACTTTACACATGGACACTCACTGTGAATGATAATCAGCCAATAAGTACAGGAACGAGACATTACGATTTGATCCTCATCTCATAAGCAGGGTTCTGACTTGGTCCTTAAAGTTGATCGAATCATCTGGAGTGTTGCTCTCAGGCCATTACTCAAACATGGCGGTGTCATGTGCTGCTGCAGAGTTCGGGACATGTGTAACCATCAAGTTTTCTGCAGCAACTTCACGATTTCCAAGCGGCTTCAGTAACGGCCGGGTGGCGGCGTCAGGTTTCACCTCCAGCCAGCAGGCGACAGTCTGTTAGGAGTGAAGCCAGGGACGCAGCAGCGCGGCGACTCACTTACAGAGATGCATAAGTGCAGGAAATGGATCTTTTGTCTGCGGGGCAGGTGTAGTTCTGTGCTATGCATGTGTGTATGGTTACATATGAACCGGGCTTCTTGTTTCCATGACATCAACATGGTGCATTCAAAAGGTTCACACAGTGCTGATGTTAATCTCGGGGTCGGAGGGGGCGCCGCTCCTCACCCGCCCTCCCACTGTTTGTCTGGCAGAACGGAGCACCTTCATCCTCACTAACAGCACAATTTCACGCCAAGTAGCTTGGAACGCTAACTATTAACTCTGAGGCTACAATTAAAAGCATTTCATCAGATAAGTCTTCCTCCACCAGAGACCCTCTGTTGTCTCTGTCAGTTGGAAATAGCTGCAAGTAGGAGTAGATGCAGGCTGCATTTTTAATCCGCATGCGATCTCAGCACCTTTACCGACAGCAGACGCCGTTACCTGTCAAACTGCAATCTGTGCAGTCAGTTTGCACAACATTTTCCAGTGAAAATGCAAACATCTGTTGTGCTTTGGGCGTCCAGTTACATGACAACAGTGCTGTAAGCCACGGACAATGCTACTATTTGACAATGGCTCCCATTCTGGAAATTTCTGAAAACGTTTCAACTCTGTCGTCGTGTAACCAAGAGAAAATTATACGTTTTGGAAACATTCAGGCTCCATAATACTAAACTTCATCATCTGTCTGTACGAATGGCCGTGTTGTCCCATAGTCTATTTGTTTGTTCTCTGCAGCATGTGTTTGTGGTTTCATTTCTAAAACTAACAACAGCACCCACTAGTGGCCCAACAGGGAAACTACATTGTTTTCAAAACGTTGCTGTGGAAATACAAAAGTTTCCTGAAACACAAACACCATAATTTAAACAGGGCCTCACTATTCTAACCGTCAGTACGCCAGACATGAAGAGGCTCTGGAAAGTATTCCAAGGTGGGTTTCGCATCTAATGAAACAAAAAATGAAGAGAAGTAACAATACTAAGTCGTGACTTCCAGCTGCAATTTCATATGAACAAAAAAAAAAAAAAACTGTTTTCTGTTGATTTACAGCATCTACTGCTATGATTGAAATAGTGAGAGTTGCAAGTGTGAGCTTCTGAAGGAATATTCATTTTTAATGCAGCATAAGTTAATTGCAGCTGGATTAAAAACATTTTTTAAGGTCACGACATTGACTGTATTACAAAGATGTATCAGCTAAAACTACAGAATACACCACTGCATTCACTCAAGAGCTGAATGATTCTAACTTCTTGTCATCTTTCAAACTGATGTATTTTATCAAGATAAGCAGGATTTTCATGAAGAAATTTATGCTAGACATTTTGATCACAATAATCAAGTCACACAGCCCACAGCAGCTGGGATCGGCTCCAGCCACCCGCGACCCCGAAAGGGATAAAGCGGCGGAAATGAATAATCAAGTCATATGGCACACAACACTGATACAACCATGAAAAATGATTGCTTTTTTTTCAAAGAGGATTCACCTGTTTTAAAAACCGTTTTTTGGATGAGACAATTGAAGTTTAAATCACATACGAGTAGATCAAATAAAGCGAGCTGACTGAGAATGTCTGCAGACAGTGGATGTAAGGCTAATAGAAATTTAACTTTTAGTTAAATTTGAGTAAAAATAACTTACAAATGTTGAAATATTTCTGAAATGTGTGATGATTGAAAGCATGTTTGTATCATTATTATGCTGTAACATCATGACACCTCTCCTGAATGTTTCAGCAGGTTTTCAACTTTGTAAAAAGGTCAAATTCCGCAGCAGTTTTCAGAAATGGGATCAACTCTAGACAAAATCCATGAGTCACAAACCTGGACGGTGAAGAGCATTAATGTCTCTAGAAAGTCACCTGTTTGTGTTTGTTCATGGTCTGGTTCTACAGAAAGTCTCCTCTGGGTCTGGTTCTGCAGAAAGTCTCCTCTGAGTCTGGTTCTGCAGAAAGTCTCCTCTGAGTCTGGTTCTGCAGAAAGTCTCCTCTGAGTCTGGTTCTGCAGAAAGTCTCCTCTGAGTCTGGTTCTAGAAAGTCTCCTCTGAGTCTGGTTCTAGAAAGTCTCCTCTGAGTCTGGTTCTAGAAAGTCTCCTCTGAGTCTGGTTCTACAGAAAGTCTCCTCTGAGTCTGGTTCTAGAAAGTCTCCTCTGAGTCTGGTTCTAGAAAGTCTCCTCTGAGTCTGGTTCTAGAAAGTCTCCTCTGAGTCTGGTTCTACAGAAAGTCTCCTCTGAGTCTGGTTCTACAGAAAGTCTCCTCTGAGTCTGGTTCTGCAGAAAGTCTCCTCTGAGTCTGGTTCTGCAGAAAGTCTCCTCTGGGTCTGGTTCTACAGAAAGTCTCCTCTGAGTCTGGTTCTGCAGAAAGTCTCCTCTGAGTCTGGTTCTAGAAAGTCTCCTCTGAGTCTGGTTCTGCAGAAAGTCTCCTCTGAGTCTGGTTCTGCAGAAAGTCTCCTCTGGGTCTGGTTCTGCAGAAAGTCTCCTCTGAGTCTGGTTCTGCAGAAAGTCTCCTCTGAGTCTGGTTCTAGAAAGTCTCCTCTGAGTCTGGTTCTAGAAAGTCTCCTCTGAGTCTGGTTCTACAGAAAGTCTCCTCTGGGTCTGGTTCTACAGAAAGTCTCCTCTGAGTCTGGTTCTACAGAAAGTCTCCTCTGAGTCTGGTTCTAGAAAGTCTCCTCTGGGTCTGGTTCTACAGAAAGTCTCCTCTGAGTCTGGTTCTACAGAAAGTCTCCTCTGAGTCTGGTTCTAGAAAGTCTCCTCTGGGTCTGGTTCTACAGAAAGTCTCCTCTGAGTCTGGTTCTACAGAAAGTCTCCTCTGAGTCTGGTTCTACAGAAAGTCTCCTCTGAGTCTGGTTCTGCAGAAAGTCTCCTCTGAGTCTGGTTCTACAGAAAGTCTCCTCTGAGTCTGGTTCTACAGAAAGTCTCCTCTGAGTCTGGTTCTGCAGGTTACTTCCTGTTTCAAGAAAGCTTTTTCGTGCCACAGTCTCCTGTACTGAGTGAGGTGGAATTGTTTTCTCTCTCTCTGTCTCTCTCTCTCTCTGTAAAAGTGCCTTGAAAGGGTGTGCTGTATTTGGAAATCAAATCAAATTAAATTTTATTTGTATAGCTCTTTACAATAACCAAAAGGCATCCAAAGTGCTTTCCAGCAAAGCAGTCCATGAAACAGGGTTTTGACAGTGGAAGGTGCCGCAGTGCTGCAGGATATTAAAGACTTCCGACGTACAGAGAAACAGAACAGACAAAATAAGTGTTGTTCTACAACAGTGAGTCTTCAGCTTCAATTTAAAAAGGCCGAGATCAGAGATCAGCGGTGGTGTGAATGTCGGGGAGCAGTTTAAGAACAATCCCAACTTTAGTATCTTGAACATGGGACTTGTAACAGATTCTGGCTCAAAGAAATATAGAAATAAAACTGATTTAAATAGAACATATCCTCTGAAGCAGAGATACACAAAATTCCAAACAGTTTCTTTCCTGTTTGGTGTTGTTTTCATTCCAGAGGTGAGCCTCAGTCTATTTGGGCAGCTCGCACTGACACAGCTGGATATTAAGCTCGGTAGAGTCATTTCACCTGTTTTAAATCATGTTTTGGGAAAGAAGCATTAAAGAAATATTTCACTTTTCTGTTTTGAGGGGTTTCAACAAAACAAAAGCAAGTGATTTTCAGGCTTCATGTTATTGAACCTTGGACGTTATGGAATGTGCGGTTTGTTGAACAGCTTTAGATTTGTCTGAAGCCACTCAGATCAAAAGTAAGGTGTGAGAACATTCAGATGATTTGCTGGGTTCTGCTTCATTTTGTTGTTGTTGTTAAACAGGAGGACACGTGCTCAGTCAGCTGTGGACTGTCTGGTTTGGTCTCAGACTGATGTACTTTGTCTCCCTCAAGTGGCCGACAGTAAGATGAGCCTCCTCTTCAAGTCTGCCCAGGTTTAACATTAATCCACATACTGACAGAGGAGCGTACCCGACACTGCTCATACACTGCTAGGCTACAAGCGAGGGTCTCAAAAGACCACAAAGCTGCACAGAGAACAAAATGGGAGCAGAAAGCAGGAACTCGAGATCTGTAACGGTTCCTACATTAATGTCACAGTTTAAACCAGCGGTCTGCAGACTCGAGCCTCCAGGCCAACTGCAGTCCAGTGACGGTATTCAGTTACAGAAAGCTGTGAAGACATCTTGAAATACGCTCGACTCATGAAACCCAGGCCTGCATCGATCTTTTTTTAACCTTATGACAACCTTCCCATGTTTTTAATTATGGCATGCACACAGAGGGTAAAACCAGCGACTGATACGGCCTTTTGAACCCGGCCGACTTCACCTTCTTCCTCAGAGCAGTCTAGTATTAGACGGCATGTGCATGTTGATATTTTGAATGCAAACTGGTGCGTTAGTCCATGTGCAAATGATTTGTCTTCCACTTGATATCTTTTTGAACACATTCTAACAAATTAAATTCAAGCATGAGAGAGGGCACAGGCTACAATTCACAAAATATGAAAACAGAAGACTTTCAGAGTTTTATTTGTGATAAAAGCAGGCACAAAAGGCTCATCGAAGGTCTTTCACGTCACTAAAAAGAGACCTCAACATCAGGAGGAAACAACACAAAACAACAGAGGAGGTTTGGAGAAATCCTCTCACTGATCAATTCATTTATTTCAGCTCTTCTAGTCCAGCAGAAAAGTGGGGGAAAAAGCTCCAAACTGAAATACAAGATAGGCACAGTGAACTTTATCATAAACTATCTGTTATTGAGCTGACTGATCAGCTCAGGATCAAACTACATGTTTCAACTGCGCCACTCAAACTTTGACTCAGGCTGCAAATGTAGAAAAATACTCCAATATAATTAAAAAACATCTATTTAAGATTAAAACCGTGGCTAGTGGTTTCTATAAAGTTTGTATAAAGACTCAAATATGCTCCATACTAAACACAGATTCATCAGATGTGTACTTGGGTTTGTCTTCCTGGGAGCGTAATACCACTGATGACCTGTAGAGGCAGAAAAGGAGAAGACACCGGAAATAGAAATCCCTTCATGGAAATCTTGTGTTAATGTGTGCGTGGCTACAAGCATAATACATAAAAAAAAAAAAAAAAAAAACACCGTGTCTGGCCATCAGACACCTTCTTTCTAGTGAAGTTGAAGACATTATGCAACTACCATTCAACCAGGCCTAATTTAAATGTAACCGCGAATAAAGAAAGATACACATTCAGCAGTTCTGAACCGGTTTCATAGATGTTTGGATTATAAACTGGATATAACACGTCATTGGAATCAGTTCTCCTACACCTCCTTTGCACCACGGACCAGTTTGAAGCATTATTTTTCCACAGAGCAGCATTTATAAATTCACCTTAACGATGCATGAAAACAGAAAGTGACCGAGTTCAGACAGGAGAGCAGCGCCGACGGAAGCAAAGCCTTTTTCAAATTAAAACCTGATGGTTGGTGGCCCGATTTAAAAGACGCACGGCAAAGTTTGAACCACGAGTGAGGGCAGCATATCTGGGCCTCTGACGGTTTCCTTCAGCTCGTCCCAGAGGATCGCAGCGTGACTTTAAACCTTATTCCAGTTTTTCAAAATGGCCCCTGCGGCTTCGATAGTGCTGTCTTGCTGTAATGGAGGAAAAACAAAACAAACAAACAAACACTATGTATGTGAAATAATACAGAAACACCCAAATATTATTTTGTCCCACATAATTTTAGAGTTTTGTTGTTTTACCTTAATGAAGCAAAAGCGAATATACTTCTCAAAGTCTTTCTTGGACTCGTCTCCAACAAACGCTGTAACGGGGATAGCTGCCAGTTTCTGTGGAAATCACCGTTACGCTCCGGTAAAGCAGGATAAACAGACTGCGGACATGCGTTGAGGCTCAGCACAGACACCGGCGTACCTTTTCTTTAATCATCCACTTGACGAATTTGTAGTCGTAGGCTTCATCGTCCTGGATGTGTGACAGGTCCTGATCTACAGAGGTCACAGAGCGGGGGGACAACATTAAACCTGCGAGGATACAAGTTCAGGCCACAAGGGGGCAGCAGACACCGGCTGGTTGTGTGAGAACCCTCCTTTCTGAACCCAGTTCAGACACTGACATGTGAAATGAAGAGATTTCAATGTGTTTTGAGTTTAGGACTTGACCCTGTGCCACTCTATGAACGCATCAGTCTGCAGATGTGTGTGAGACTCACTGAGGGACGTCACGTCCACCAGCATGAAGTATCCTCCCTCTGGGATGACGGGGGTCATTCCCACCTCCCTCACGATGGCGGCCATGCGGTCCCTCTTCCCCTCCAGCTCCTCGGCCAGCGAGGTGAAGTAGCAGTCCGGCTGGCCCATCAGCTCGTAGTTCAGCAGCAGGCCCTGAGCCACGGCCTCCTGGAGACCGACACGGCCAGACGCTGCGGTCAGCGCCGACCCTGCAGAACCACAGGCCCGGCAGACTCACCTGTATGGGTGTCGGGCAGGTGTACACCGTGTTCTGCATGACGGTCTGAAGGTGCCTGACCAGGTGCTCGGGTCCGATGGACCAGCCCAGCTACAACGAGCAAACGTGACATATTGAGACACCGCGAAATGTTGAGGCGCGACTTTTTTAATCCACGTTATCCGTACTTTCCATCCTGTGACGCTGAACGTTTTCCCTGCGCTGCTGACGGTGACGGTTCTGTCCCACATGCCCGGGAGGGTGGCTACAGACACAGGATACAGCAGGAGTCACCGCTCTGCTCTCTGAAGGCCGAACTACATTAATTCAGGTCTTCTTTGAGTCACTACAGTGACTCCTGTTCACACCGAGGCCCTCCACACAACACTTCAAGCTGAAACGCCTCGTTTTTGTGTTTTCATGTAAGAAAATGTTTGCGTTCCCCCTTTTGCTTCAGTTTTTGAAAAGTAATTTTCAGTGGCTCTGACCATTGTCGTCTAAAGTTTTCACCTGAAACTGATGTTGTGTCGACAGGGAACAGGAATCGTCCCCCCTGGGACAGCGTCCTCTTGTTCTGTCCTCCACCATTAGTACATCCTCAGCATTTCTTTCAAGTGTCCTCGTGTTGTTATGCTGAAATTCCAGTTGCTAATCCTACAATTTTATTCTTGAAGTAATTGGAAAACTCACAGATGGCACAATGATTTTGAGCTTAAGGAGGATATCATCAGAGATTGCTCCATTCACTGTGGAGTGGACGGGCACTGCTCTAGTGCCACCGCATGCTAATTTCTCTGCTTTTGAGACTGAAATGTTTACACTCTACTGAAGTGCTATGGATGATTGAGAATGCAGAGTGGGTAAGGAGTGACAAGCCCACGACTTACAGTTTGAAACGGTGTCATATGAGCCAACTCTCAGATAATGTAAATGATCAGAGAACCCAACATGGTCCCCATCGCAATGATTTCAACCCCGGAAGCCATCGTTAAAAAGAAGTGAAGTTGCGTTAAACAACAGTCGAAACGCCAGCTTGTGGTATTCCCACCATATCGCCACTGCTGCAGACAATGTACACTTTTGTCATAATGTCAGCGGTTCGGAGAAATATCAGCTCTCCTGCAACCTCCTGGGTAATTTCCTACTTTGCTAACAAGACTGTAAGGAGGAGAACATACCGATCTTGACGTGGTGGTGGCCCTTGTAGGTGAGCCACTCGTAAACCTCGTCGCTGAAGCACAGAGTGTCGTGCTTAATGCAGAGGTCTGCGATCATCTGCAGCTCGTCTCTGCTGAAAACCTGTCATGAACAGAAGAGAAAACTTGTCTTCTGGCCGGACCGAGAGCGAGACCACTGTTGCAAACGCACCTTCCCAATGGGATTGTTGGGCGTGTTGATGATGATGGCCTTCGTCTTCGAGGTGAATTTACTGGACAGCTCATCTGGGTCCAGATACCAGTCGGCACTCGTGATTGTCTTCTTCCCAGATTTCTGTCAATTTGGAGAAAATCATTTGTGTTATGGAATTTTAAAAAAAAACCCCAAAGTGTTGAAACCTGATGAACTGTGTTTGACTGAGTTCGAGGGAAATGCTATTGTAGAAGGGAGTGCTAGCTATTCAGAGCTGGGACGTCCACACGCATAAATGTGAGGAGAAATGTCAATAACTTTCATGTATTATAAAAAATAAATACTACACCTCTGCGTTCATGCTGGTTTGAAGATGATGTGAACCTGCTTCAAACCTACCAGGCGTAGCGGTATCAGCACAGGCTTGGCTCCCGCCATGCGCACCATCGGTACGTAGCAGTCAAAGAAAGGCTCGATGATAATGACCTGCAGAGAAGTACGACACGCCACGTTGTGCTGGGTACTGTGTGCCGGACTGAAGTTCCCATGAAGCACTGTGAATGTGACGCGCTGTCACCTCGTCTCCTTCTTCCACCAGGCCTTGTATGGTGCAGAACAAGGAGCCGTATCCACCCACTGTGACGAGGATCTCTTTGAAGGGATCGATGTGGCGACCACAGACCTTCCCGTACACCTGGGAGAGTGCATTCACCAGAGGCGGATGGCCCTGTGGAAAACACAGCACCAACCCTCCTTATCGGTGAACCTCGCCAGAATCAACTCTTTGTATCTCCTTTTGAACTGGCATTGCTTGAACGATACTTTAGTCTGCATTCATAACTTATTCCAGATTCTTGCGACACACTTTGTGGCACAAAAGCTTTTGAGAGTTGTATGGACTTTTTGCATTTCAAACTATGTCATGATTTTTTAAATGAATGAAAACTGCAGCTGTGAGTTTTTTTATTGTCTTCAGAATTTGTGATTATATGCAAAATGGTGATCACTATAGCATTATCCTGGTGGCTGGGAGGAAATGTAAAGGGGGACTTTGGTTTTTAGCCTGGACTCTGAGACGTCCTCTGTCCTCTGTTTAGGCCGCTCACTGGAGGTTAATGCCAGACCAGCTGTAAAGTAAAAACTTTAAACCCTGACACCAAGGAAACATACCGACTGGTTAATGTTTGAGGACGGGGGGGCCGTGGGAATGGTCTACGAAGGAGGTGGGACTTTGGGAAACCAAACAGGATTGTTTCAGATTAAATTAGAGAAAATCCATTTGGGAGTCTTTCATTGAGTCTTTCCAAATCTTATGAAATATTTGACACTTTCTTTCTACAATCTCTTTGCCGTGTTGGGTTTATCGATTCATGGTTATGAGGAGTTTTTAGGAAGCTTAAGCAGAATGACAGGCTCTTCTGCACCAAGACTTGACTTAAAAGCAGTTAGGAGCAGAAACAAGTGAGGAAAACCCCTCTGTCCCAGACGTTCTGGATCAGGACCTGAATACTAAAGTAAGTCCAGTGTGAGGCCTTTTTCTTCTCTATTGGTCCAAATCCTTCACGCTCTCTTGAGAGAGAAAGTAGCGGCGTGAAAAAAGGTCAGAACGACCTCCAAGTTTGATTTCTTTTTTCTAATAAATGTTAAAAACTGATTTGAAGAATTTAGAGAAAGCAGGTGACGGCTCTTGCATTAATATATCTGTAATGCGTTCACTGCAGAACGCTGCGTGACTTACGAAGCCTCTGGTGTACTGGTTCATCCTGTCCACCATGGCAGCCTTTGCGAGAGCCTCTTTCACATAGGAAGGCGGCGGGATGTCGGGGAAGCCTTGGCCCAGGTTCACAATGGACGGGTCGGCTGACAGAGCAGTGAACGCCACCCTGTAACAACCAAGGATCAAACTAAAAGTGGAGCTCTCAGTTTACCGGTCAATCTACATTTGTCCACATCCAGGAGAGGCAGGACACGCTTGAGGAACTATGTCTCTCGGCTGGCCAGGGAACGCCTCGGGATCCTCCCAGCGCCAGAGTCTGGGAACGGGGCAGTCTGGGAACGGGGCAGTCTGGGAAGAGGGCAGTCTGGGAACGGGGCAGTCTGGGAACGGGGCAGTCTGGGCGTCCCTGCTGAGACTGCTGCCCTCGTGACCTGGCCCGGATAAGCAGCAGAAAAAAGATGGATGCACTAAAAAGCTCAAAATTCATATTCGGTTTTCTTCCAGACATGCTTGTTACTAGTAATATATTATAACATCTTGTTATTTGACAGTTTTTCAACAATTTGAAGTGCTTAAGAGACACAGAGCTCCCAAATCTAAACATGGTCATTTGTAATTTTCAATAGTCTCTAAATTCAGAAACAAACTCGTATTCCCACCAGAGATACTGGATAGCGTCAACATCCTGAATGCTAATATTTTAAAAGCAAATATTTCACCTCCAGTGACCCAGACTGGTAAAACGCTGCCACAAAACACTTGATATGTGAACTTTAAAGATCTTTATTTTGTTTGTTCGTTTTTGTGGCACAATGAAGACGTGATGAGAATGTCGATATATTCACAAAACCAAACAATTAAGACCGAAAATGACCACAACCCCAACCTAAAGCCATTATTAATAAAGTTTGGGCTGACCGTCGTTAACACACCATTACGAGCATTCTGTAGCACAACATTAATTTTTATTGCTACACATAATTATTTACTGAATCGTCTGGATCGTCCTTCACTCACCACACATTCTTGTCCAGTCCTTCGATTCTTTTCGTGTTAGTGTGCCGCGACATCATTAAGTTCTGCAACATAAAACCAACAAAACCATCAATCAACGGTTAAATGTCAAAAGTAACAACAGCTCAGTGTGGTTTACCTGAAACCGTCTTTTCACCTGAACCACGAGAGTCTAACAATGAAAAGGGAGTCGGCGAGCAGCAGATTTCACTCAAGTCTTACTTATCACCACACTGCTGCGAGGAGCTCTGGCTTTTGTGCAACAATGGTAAAATCCGAGTTTAGTGTGGATCTATTTAGTAAACATTAACAAATAATGGTGCAAGGAGGGAACGAAGCCCGATGGGCTTGGTCAAAGGCTCCACCCCTGAGAGCAACCATGTGTTTGGCGTCGAGTGCTGATGTCTGAGCAGAGACCGTCTATCTAAACCCATTTGCACAACAGCTTCTCAAGTGAAAAGGCGCAATTTTTGTTTCAGAGCAAAATTTTTTGTTTACACAACAACATTCTGAAAACGACATCCCTTTACATGGAAATGCCAAAAATGATATATTTTTGATTTTGGGCCACTCGTGGGTGTGGCTGTCTGTTTTTGCTATGAAAACACTACTGCAGCCCTCCCGGATCAAGCTACACAGAAGAAAGTCAGTTGCCGGAAGGAAAATAGATACTATTTCAACATAAAAAGGATTTCAAAATAAAATCTGTGTCATCTTTTTGCCTCGACATTTTTTTTTCCAGTCCTACGAGCAGAATACACAGAAAACGCTAAAGAGCAATGGAGCTGGCTAGTTCGGCTCTTCTACTGAACTCCTGGCTCTATAGTGAACCCGTGTGAACTTCTGTTCTCACGAGTGCAGATTCCGCCAGTATCGCCAGATTGGGCAGGTTTACATTTCACGTTTGGAAACAGTGAGTCAGACCTGGCAACCCTGCCGGAGCCTCAGGTGACCACAGACCCGCCGCAGGCCGAGTGAGGGACAGTCTTGTAGAAACGCCGTACCGGAGACACAGCACATCCAGTGTGAACCCAGCGCTACTGTCCATCAGCTCGCACGGTAGCTGTGTTTCTGCTGTCGACGCGGCAACGGAGCCCAAGCATTTCTACACAAGCTGCACGGACCTTTCCGACTGTAACAGTACAGCAGCACTGCCCGCTCAGTGTAAATGTGATCAGTGTTCCTGTCTGCAAACAGTTTCATCTCAAACAACTGCAACCAACTTCATGGTGTGCACAGCTGCAATGAGTCACTTTTTAATTTGACAATAAATCTCACAGGCGACACGCGAGCGCCAGCCCATTCTGCTATTCCATTTTATTTTGTACCAGAACTTCATCAGTGCTGCCGTTTGAAGCAACTCCTCCACCTCCACTGTGTGCTGTAATGGCACACCAGTGTTGCTGTAATCTTGACCTTGTTAAACGTTTGACAAGGTGTGTGTACACACACACACACACACACACACACACACACACACACACACACACACACACACACACACACACACACACCTTTAAATCATTCACCTATATTGACAGCTGTAAGCAAGAGTGGAAAAAGTAGTTTGAATCGTGACTGAAATACGGTCATTTTGCTGCAATAATCATCATAACTTGCAGTAATAATCACTAGCCTGGCTTTGTGTGTTACTGACTGGTAGAATTCATACCTTTGAGCCTATCTGTTAGACATTGAGACAGAGTGGTTATAGAGGAAGACAGAGGTTAGATATTGATGTTGCTGAATCTCTAAAGACAGAAAGTGTCTCAGTCACTGACCTCAGAATGGCACCTTAAAAAAATAACAATCCAGTTTGTTAATTACTTTCGGTTAAAGTAACCACAGCTGCCTGAGTTTCATCCCCAACAAAAGCCTCTAACCATGCTTTTTTTTTTTTTTAACTGCATGTGTTTCATCACTACAGCATAATCAAACAACCGAATCAACAAACTTTGCGAAACCTTTCCTGAAACCCACGATGTCACATGCGTGGCTGTGAAAGCATTTTCAAAGTCAGCTTACCTGTGAAGAACAAAGCCTCCTCCTGCAGGTTCGGTGAGCTAAATGACACAGAAGGGTGGAGGTGTTCAGGACCTGCCGTGCAAAGCTCATGCTGTATCGAAACAGAAACAAGTTGAATCAACAACGAAGAATGAATTATTTCAGTGGCAGCGTCTTCCTGCTATGCTTCAACCATGCCACGCCGCACATCTGTTTGATTCAAGTGGTTCCATTATGCAAGTAGTGACCTTTTGCACAGACTTTCTTCAGTGGGATGGCAATCATGAAATGGATTTGATTACGGGAGTGTGCTTCTCTAAAGCAAACAGTCCAAAGCAGTAGCTCCTGACCTGTTTTACTGCTACTCCCAAAATTGCCTCCATGGAGACACAATCTTCAATGTGTGCCAAAACATTACAGTAAAATCAAATACCATGCGACACACCCACTCTCTCCAAGCATTGTGAGGTTTCCAGGCCCTGCTCTAAACCTGTTAGGCCCCAGGGTTTTGGAGGCAAGGTTCGCCTAAAATCACCTATCTATATAAATCAACAATATCTCCACAATTATTAGGGCAATATGCATAATCTTGGTCTCAGCTCATAGCTAAGACCTTACAGAATATAATTCCAGTGTCAGAAACACTGAATTTTAGCATGCCTGAGCAAATTTTGATAAAGAAAAGGAAAAAAAAATTAAATTGTTACCCTCGCCTATTTTTTTTTTAGGTAACACACTGGAAAACACCATGATAACAATGTAACAACTCATAAAGATGCCACTGCCTGCATTCAGCAACTCCTTAACTACAGCTGTATCAAGTTACATGAGAATAGCACAAAGCACATACATTTTGAAAAGTGTTTAAAGTGGATAGTACCAGTAGTAAAAATCCCCTTTGCAATACGTGAACAACAATCTATGTAAAGGGCACATAAAGAAAAAAAGGCAATGTGCTGTAGAAGCCCAACAAAGTAAAATGTGGATGTTTCAGAATAAAAAAATTGCCAAATATATCACAGAAACAATAACTAATTGCCATTCGTGTGCGTCTCGCTCTGCAATGTGTCTACATCCAAGATGGGAGCAGAGCTCGTGCGGTTACGCTCAAAGACATCTCCCAGCTGGATGATGCCTCAGTGACTTGTAACATATAGTTCGAAAGCTTGCTGTAGAAAGAGATGTAGAATGTTAAAAAAAACTTTAAATTCCCAAGATTGATGACAAGCCCTCAAGATGACCACAAGAGGCAGCACATCTCATTTTGGCGCATGATGCTCTTCTACTATTCCAGAGGATTATGAGGTTAGTTTTGGTCAGAGGAGAGCGTGGGTGGATGGAAAATGACTACAAAACGGTAAGGAAATAAAAATAAGATGTGTTTGGCGTGAATAGTTTGAGATTTGGTGAAGAACTGTGAAAGAATCATGCATCTGAGGAGATGGTTGTGAAATGTGAAGATCAGTTTTGCCCCTGATGGGAGGTGGCGAACTGTTGCACATATATTTTAAAGTTGTTAGAAAACAAATACTCGGTTTTCAAAGTGCAGCTGTAGCGTTCAGTTAGTGAGATTAAGGCTTCTTGTTTGAGCCACAATTGAAAGAAATCATCCCCACAGCACTTTGGTCACTTTTTACACTTGTTGAAGTCTTGCATACAGATGTTGGAACCAGTACCAGATCCATCAGGGTTAAGCAGTTAATCCAACATAGTTGACATGTGGTCAAAAATTTTTGAAAAAAGGCCAACTTGATATATTTCCAATCTATTCAAATGGACTTCAACCCCAGGCGGGCGCATGACTCATGAATAAGACTAAAAAAGTGCAACACTGTATCCAGAAGCATACTGCCATCTCCTGGAGTTAATGATTGATAAGGTTGTTTGAGGTCTCATGGTTTTAACTGCAACTTCAGCGTTAAGAGCATAATAACCCCACTGGATCATAAATGTTCTTTCAGACCTGTGTATGGAATATAATGAATAACAACGATCATCTAATTACCTTGCAGTTTTTTTTTTTTTTTTAATTGTGAAGTACAACCCAAGTGTTTGGTGACACTGTGCATGGGTGCAGGACAGTGGAGCTCACAAGGACTCCTCCTCTTTGGGTAAATGAGCACCAACGGAGAGGAAAAAAACAACTGTAATGGTTCAACAGCATACTGCCCTAAACCTGCAGCATCTCAAATAGCCTTCATATAAAATTATTGTGAATATCGATGGTCTATTTTGGTCCAGCGTGTGAATTCCTCAAAACAAATCCCCATCCCTACCCGAACCACAGTTAAATGTTTCCACAATCTGTCCCAACTTTTTCACTTGTCTTTCTCCCAAATGCAACTAAAATACCAGAAAGTCTCCTCTAAAAGAAAGTCTCCTCCTCTGAGTCTGGTTCTACAGAAAATCCTTTCTTTTTCTTTCCAGCATCACTTGTGCATGGGTATAAAAGTGTCTTAAAATGATTGCATTGCATTTGGCGACATCTGTATTTTATTTTGGTGAATTGGACTGTACTGAAATGATAAAGTACCATGTGGCAATGTGGCTCTTTATACTGTTCCTTTAACACTGACACAAGACACAAACTTAGAGTTTACTGTGTTCATCCGATTCGAGATGACCCCTGACCTAAAACAAGTTTGATCCCCAACACTTTCTGTAAATTAATACTCGGCCCTTCAGCAGGTGGCGCCATTGCGTTTCAGCATGAGTTCTCACTAACAACAACAAGGTGACACGAGAGATCCACGAGCCTTCAAAACTAAAAAACACAACTGGTCGAGTTATAGAATAGTGGTCAACAAACCACCTGCAGAAGTTACAGTCCGATTCACACACGCATACACACCCAGGCTAAAGCTAGCCTGATGGCTCTGCTAACGGTAAACAGTGAAGTTAACAGGCTAGCTGTCCCGTTAGCTTTCAGAACCTGCAGCGCCACCGATGAGCAAGAAGCACGTACCGTGGGCCGTACGGGGATTAGTCACCGGCTCTGCTGCTGCAACTTACATGTAGTGACTGAAAAGAGCAAAGCAACGGGAACTCCGGAGGTTTGCAGCCGCCTGGAGGAGGAGGAGGAGGAGGAGGAGGAGAAAGCCGCCCGTCAGTCACCGGAGGGAGGGCAGCTGCGTTCAGGGTCTATCGGAATAACGACGCTTTCACGTGTCAGCGGAAGACTCAAATGAAAATTACTAAAAACTTCAAGCAGCCTGTACTTATTTTCTGCATTATATTGTGAATCTTATGGCACATTAATCTATGTCATCACTGTGTCATATAGAGAAAGATCACAGTTTAAACCAGTGTGATCTATGATTTCTTCTATCATAGTTTATTCGATTAAAATGTTTAAATGGGACCGGAGAAGGCTCATTGAACGCATCACTGTCCCGTGACACTCAGTGACGTAAGGGCGCGCGCGCGCGCGCGCACACACACACACACACACACACACACACACACACACACACACACACACACACACATATGTATATATATATATATATATATATATATATATATATATGACTATCCACTCAATGAATAAATAACTAAAACTTTTCAGTCACTTTTCAGCCTTATTCATTTTGACTAATAATTCACCTGATGCCTCATATAAACAGCTGATGACAGCTGATGGTGTTACAGTATGTGAGTAGATTATTTCTTCTGCTCATGCACTCCCTTCTATGTAGATTTACTGAATGATGTGTGCAGAAAACAAGCAGGAATTATAAAAGCAGTAGAACTTGACCATGGTTGAGAAAATCTTTTAAATACAAACTCAGAGAGAGAAAAAAATGTTAAGAGAGTTGTACAAATAACTCCCTGATAGACTAACAGCTGTGGTCGGTGTATCATGAAGATGTTTGAATATCCAGCAGATAAAAACACACTGGTGGGGCTGAAGACTGCTGCCTTCAAAGCTAAAGATCAGAACCTGAAAAGTGAGAGAGAGATCTTTATGATGTAGAATCCAAACCAGGATTGAACGTGGATCACTTCATTTGGCGTGCATGTATCCATCCATCCATCCATCCATCCATCCATTGATGTTTATCCACTTATCTGTGTACAGATCTTTTTAATATGATTGCTTTCGGCTGGATTGAAATAAACACCTATGTAATCAGGGCCTTCCATTCCCAATTAGCATATCAAAACAAACTCTGTGGGTCATCCTGTATGGTTTGGTAAAAAAAAAAAAAAAATCGGTAACACTTTACTTGAAGCACCCCTGTATAACACATTATAAGTAGTTATAAACACTCATGAATGATCACAATGCTTTATAACCCTCTATACAGCACAGGGTTAGAGTTAGGTCGTGGCCCTGATTGATGTTATAAAGCATTGTGATCATTCATGAGTGTTTATAACTATAGCTACAAAGTGCTATAATGACATTATAATGCTTTATAAATGTACTTATAATGTGTTAGATGTGTGGCAGCACCTATTAGTGATCAGTGAAATACCACACACCCCAGTGTAATCTAATGGCTATATTTACCTCCGCCAGGAGGTTATGGAATCACGTCGGTTTGTTGGTTTATTGGTTTGTTGGTTTGATGTTAGCAACATTACAGAAAAAGTAATGGACGGACTGCAATGAAACTTTGTGGAAAGGTGGGTCTTGGGCTAACTTAGAATCCATTCAGTTTTGGTGACGATCTGGATCACTGTCTGGATCCAGACATTTTTTGAAGGATTCTTTATCATTGAGAGATAGGGAGTCTTTCACATAGTTGGGCAGGCCCGACGACATACCCGCGGCTTGGTGACTGATCTGACCTCTGATTTGACCTGTGGCGGAGGTCTGCGCTCTTTGAGTGCCAAATTCTAGTTTATTACAATAAACCCACTATAAAACACACTTATGTGCCATTTACACACAATTGTTGTTGACAGATATTAGATAGATTAAAATCACATGTTTCACAGTTTGTGGCTACAAAAGCTGCAGAACTGCACTCACTTGGCAACCCTTTCTGTACGAGTTTAATGTGCTCAGCAATACTCAGTAATATGAGAAATATTCTGCCAGCAGCAGTGTTTAGCACAGGAATTGTCTATTACTGTCATGAATTCACAAAGAGCTTGAAACGGAAGAAAATTCAGAATCCACCAAACAGCAATGTTTTACACACTGCACCTTTTGTTACTGAGTGAAAATGAAGGATTGGACTCCTTAAACTGAAAAAAGTCAAAAAATCTGTAAAAAAAAAAAAAAAAAAAAGACTTCAGTTATTGCAGTTCCAGTCAAGTCAGGCCTGCAATATGTGGCTCTGGAGCTCAGAGAAGCTCTCAGAAAATGTAATAAAAAAAAAAAAATAAAAAAAACTGGTTTAACTTAATTGACACATTGCATAATTAAACAATACTCACGTGGCTGTGATAACAATTACAACAAAAACAGCACTTTAAATAGTGAAGGAAAGCAAAACTGAAAGAAGCTGTCAATTCTCCTTTTTTTCCATCTCCCCCTGTTCTCCACCTTCTTCCGGAACAAATTAAACTGACAATATTTAACTTACAAAATACTAAAGTACAGACGCTAAGTCAGAAAAACACAAGGGCTCGTTAAAAACTCTGGAAAATCGAGCTTACGGAAGCCCGAGAGGCTCGAAACACAAGATCGAGGGCTTAACTCCCAGGCGCCACCTAGTGGTACATGACTGAGAGAACGGCAGCAGAACAATGGATACACCAAATAAAACACTGACGTGAGTGAAGCACGGAGGAGGGCGATTTCTGATTGTTTGTTTGTTTGTTTGTTTGTTTAAAAACCAAGAGAAAACCAACAGAAGGTGCGGGGTGAAGAGCAGGAAGTGTGTTTTTTTCAATCGTCCAATCGGCTTTCTCTGACGGCTATTTCCCGTCATGCACCTGAACAAGAGGGAAAGAATCTGTGGCATTGTGACCGGAACCGGAGCAGGTGAGCCAGACGATGTGAAATCTATGTCAGACTCCTCCCACCGACCTGGCAGGAGTCGGTTGGTGGGGTTTGGACCAACTTGTGATGTGGTCCCACCGGGAGTCAGAAGGATCTCCATTGTATGCAATTTAAATAGCGCTCAGTCCCCTTACTATTTTGTACAGTGGTCCGGTCTGGCTACTCGCGCTGGACGTGGTGCGGTAGCCGGACAATATGAGCCTGTCTGTTCGTGCTGGACGTGGTGCGGCAGACAGGACGACCACTGTACCGGGTGTGAGACTAGGTTGGGGAACCTGCTCGGGGACCGTGATCAGATGAGAGGTCTCTCTGGCCCGTATCTCACACTTTGTTTTTTCAGTAAAATTTTTTTCAAAACTTCTTATTACGGAGATGTTATCATGAGAAAGAGAAGTTTTTTTCTTAAAGGTCTAATACAGGATTTTCTCGAAGACACGAAGCCAAACGTCTGTTACTCACTTTTTGAACAACGCGCATGCGCCAGACCATCCGCCCGGCTCTCCTGCTTCTCCCAGGAAACGCGGAAGCGTGCGAGCGCGATCTCCTCTTCTCCGGACGTGCACGGCTCTGTTTACAGTTTCTGCGATCGGCCTCGTTCATACATAAAGTTTGTTTTCCGAAACAGTTACAGTTTCATTATGTCAGACTCGCCATCGGTAAGTACCAGCTCAGAAGCTCACCGGCTACATAAACACTCTGAATGCGCATGCGCAAAAGGGAGAAGCTTATTGGGCGCAAGCACGTAGAACCGCCTTACGAAGCCAGCTCGTCAGAATGATTGACAAACAAACCCACCAATTATTTAGGTGATCCATCCCGAAATCGAAATCCTGTATTACACATGGCACAGCATGGAAAGAAATAGACAAAATACAGAAAAAAAACCTTTTTCAGGAGCCATTTTTCCTGATTGCACATTAGTTGTATCCATTAATTTATACAGTTTCTTAGATGTAGTTATTATAAAGACAAATTTTGGATTTCTCAATGTTTTGTTTCAGCATTTAGATTTCCTGAGAGAATACAAATTGGGTTTGAAGTGCTACAAAGAGAATACAAAGAATAAAAACCTCCAGCAAGTCTATATTTCTGCCTTGATTATTGCAGTTATTACTCATTTGTATTTCTTTGAACTGAATGTAGAGACAGTCAGAGGATTTCTGTGTGATGGAGCAGGAGTCCACTCCTGGTCCTTGGACATGTCCTTGGTGGAGAGTCCGTCCACCACTGCACAGGGCTGGGAGCTGGTCTTGCTTCTTCTCTGCTTTTGAGGCAGGAGACAAACAAACAAATCATTCTGTACAGGAGGTGAGGAGCAGCTGAGAAACCTGTCCCTGCTCCTCAGAGACACATGTTTGTTTTCACTCAGCTTTATCAGGTTGGAAATGTCTTCTTTCAAGCTCCAGACACCGTCTTTGTCCTTCTTCTCCTTATCGTGAGCAGCATCGACCAGTTTCCAAGCTTTGTCCAGCTCCTGTAGTGGAGGCGAAAGAGTTCAGTCAAATCCCCACGACGTCTTGATGTTATTAATGTTACATTTTAACAAGGCTCATTAAAAATACAGTCAGTCTGAAAGCTTCTCAAGACACTACCAGTCATCTGACACAGAAACTACAGATTTCTTTTACTTTTTTTCAGTCTAAGGAGTCTTCATTTTCACTCAGTAACAAAAGGTGCTGTATGTAAAACATAACTCATTGCTGTTTGGTGGATTCTGAATTTCCTTCCGTTTCAAGCTCTTTGTGCGTTCATGACAGTAATAGGCAATTCCTGAGCTAAGAACTGTTGCTGGCAATATATATATATATATATATATATATATATATATATATATATATATATATATATATATATATATATATATATATATATACATATATATATATATATATATATATATATATATATATATATATATATACATATACATATATATATATATATATATATATATATATATATATATATATATATATATATATATATATATATATATATACATATATATATATATATACATATGTGTGTGTGTGTGTGTGTGTGTGTGTGTGTGTGTGTGTGTGTGAGGAGGACATCTTTGTGTCAGTGTGTATTCAGACAACAGACATGAAATGAAGCAAAACATTTAACACACTGTTACTGCGCAGTGCTCAGTGTTTATTCTCTTTTTTTTGGGGGGGGGGTTGCTGCGGTGACACTGCAAATTAATACAAGATATTCAATGAAATGTCTCAGTTGATATTTTTTCTAATAAGACAGCACAATAAAGATGCAGTAAAAAAAAGACTTCAGTTATTGCAGTTCCAGTCAAGTCAGGCCTGCAATATGTGGCTCTGGAGCTCAGAGAAGCTCTCAAAAAATGTAATATATAAGAACGTTTAAACTCTTCCAAACTTTTTATGTCAAGGTTTACTACGAACAGAAAAAAAAAAAAATGAAAACATTATGTACAAGTGTGATATGTACAAATGTAAAGTGAAAGTTGAAATGTAAGTTTGACAGTGTGAGCATTAATGAAGAAGTAGGCAGTAAATGCAAGAATAAGATTTGCAAAGATCTCCATTTGATGTGAGTAGTCCATATGTGGTGTAAAATGAATGGTTGAATAGCCATGGTGCCAGACATTGTCCGAAAGTATTGAATTCTAAGAAGTAGGTGATTGTTTTTTCCGTTTGTGGTAAACGTTTTGAAAAGTTTAAAGGTGAACATTTGCCAGTTCGCTGAAAAAGTGTGGGTAAAAAGGAATACCGTGAACCTTGACTACATCGTAGACCTCACCACACAGCCGCATGTTTGTGTGGCATTCTTCCATGAGCTCCCTTATAATGTGTGATGAGCTGAGGATCGGTGCGTCCCCACTGCATGTGTCTCTACCTGTTCTGTAGAGTTCAGTGGCTCCCTTGAAGAATCGTGGCAGCGCTGCCTCCAGGATCATGACGAAGTCCTCCAGCTCCTCGGTCACTCCTAATAACAGGTGTTCCTGATAACAATTGTTCATCAGGTTGTATTTCGCCTGTTCCAAAGCCCAGCGGTTGCCGACATTCCTGAACAAACAAAACCCCCAAAACCAAACAGCAAAAAGTAAAAATCAGTGTAGGAAATCATGCTTTTAATCAACTGTTGAAGGTATCTTCACAAAGAACTAGAGCTGCAGTGACTGCTCCAACCACAGAAAATGGACAGAAACAATAAGATCAGAGGGTGTTTAAGATTGTGGTTTACGGGTGTCATTCAGTGTTCAGTGAACCTTCACAAGCCATAAGGAAGCAGCCATGAGCAGTCAGTCCCGCTCTCTCACCAGCACTCTGAAACATGTCCGCAGAAAAAAGGGATCTGAATCCAGAGCATCTCAGGGTTACAGTCAGGCCCTCCTGAAGACACACACTCACACTACAATAAATGATTTCCAAGAAAGTAAAAAAAAAAAAAAAAAAAAAAATCTTATTTCAGGGAAATTGTTCTTATTTATTGTCTAAAAATTCAAATAATCTTGACAAGCAAGTTTTGCTCTAGAAAATTATTCTTATTTTGTGAAAATATATCTAACATTTTCTCAATAAGATACTACAGCTAATATTGAGCTAGAATTACTAGTAATGTGCTACAACAATGGTATACATGAAATCCCGGCAGGAGAACAAGATTTTTTTTCTTATTTTAAGAGAGAGATAAATTGCAAAAGTTCTCAAGTCAAGAAACTACAGCGATTCAAGTCTGAATTCACCTGTTTTTATGCACTGTCAATAGAACAGAACCAAAATCTGGTGTACCCTCATCTTAAGCGTCCTTTGTTTACAATTGGAGCGATAGTCTAGTGGTAGAGCATCTGCCTCTCAGCCGAGAGGTCCGGGTTCGCGTCCCGGCTGTCCTCGTGACAGAGAAACTTCCCACTGCAACTAGTGGGTCGATCCGGGTCTGCGACCCGCTAACCATCGCCTTTTTAGACGCCTTTCTCACTGCCTGAGACCCTTTCGGTACCCGATCCGTACCCGGAACACGATCCGTACCAGACGCCTCTGCGCATGCGCCAACTCCCCGCGCATGCGCAGAAGTGGGCGAATTTTCCGACACTCTGCGGTGGTAATTAAATATAAAAATATATATTTTAATTGCTGCCAACTGTCACGAATTGGCCGGATTCACACGCTCCCACGCCACATCCTCCATTTCTCCCGCTGAAATGTCTTTTCAGGGACTTTGTTTTAGATTTCGGCTCAAAAGTGATCTGTGATCTACCTGTTCAGCCTGTGAACTCGCGATCGTTTAGTTTTGTCTCAGAGGCCGTGAAGAGATGAACTAACGCCGTCAGGTATGTGTGTTTTCAGTATTTATGCTCTTAAAGTTATAATTACATTTTCTAATTCGTTTATGTGTGTTGTGAGAACATTTTAAGGCATTTTGAGCGCTTTGTGGACACTCTTCGGAGGGTTCCATGCTTCATCAGTGAAGCTGCTTCACTCCGTCCTCCCAGCCTGCTCCTTGCTACCATCTGGTCTGTATCGATGCTGATCAATCAGGGACTCCAGAGCAGGATTCACGATTGTTTATCAGTTTTGGGATACAGCTGTTGTTCTTATGAGTTCGTTTGCAAGCTGAAATGTGGTCAAATAAAACTAGACAGACATATCTCTGCAGTTACTATGCATTCAATAATTCATGTCTATGTGTAGAACTTAAGAACAGTTTTTTGGTCACTTGTTAACGATTTGTTTTCACATGTTAAAAAAGGGGAATTACAACACACTTGCTTGTGATATTAACCTGTTAGGAGACAGTCACTGGTTCACTCCTGTAGCTTTAATAAACCAACATGAGGTTTGATAAGACAGGGCCAGTGGCAGGAGGAAAGAGGGAACAGGTTTTATCAAGATCAGCAGAGCCTCAGGACGACAGAACAAGAACAGCTTTGTTGTTTGCTGATTCAGTGAAAGGAAAACAAGAAAACAGTCACATTTAAGAGCTGATTCCCTCTGTTCTTTGTCCAGTCTTCATAGATGATGGGGCTAAACCTGTCCCAGAAGTTTGCCCCCATCACAGGGATGGTCCTGGTCCTGCCCCACTCCAATGCAGATGCAATGTGTTTTCTGTGGTGGGATTAAACAAGACCAAGACCAGGAACAGCTTGGCTCTGGTTGGAACCCTGGAACCCTGGAGTCCTGGAGCCCTGCTTCAAGTGGGAGCCCTTCCCCTCCCCAGCATCTGGGCCTCAAAGACCACGACTCAGTACAAGAAGACTCAGAGCTTCAACATTTTGACGACAGCATCCTTTATCCTTTAAAGTTGTGACTCGCGTTTTGAAGTGATAACAAATTTAGCAGGAAGGTTATTATTCATGAACCGCCTCCCCCTATATCGCTGCTTGCCAGTTAGCTGTTAATCATGTCAGTAAAAAGTTGAATTGATGTTTGTCTCATGGTACATGGCAGAAGCGGACCCCCCTGGGAGATGTCTGCCTGGATCTACTGAGAAGCTCCCGGGAGGCCCAGAATGAGACTCCTCGCTGCGATCAGGTGTGGTGAAGCAGGACTGAAGTTCTCCAGTGTGTGTGTGTGTGTGTCTGTGTGTGTGTGTGTGTGTGTGTGTGTGTGTGTGTGTGTGTGTGAAAACCCCAGACCTAAACATAGAAAATCTTAATACAAAATCAATTTAAAATATGTGACACAATATGTTTTCCAGGAGCTTTTCCGTCTGTGCAAGATAGCCAGAGCCTTCCCAGTGAGCAGTGCAGCATGTGAGCGAGCGACCTGGGTGTCCTCAGCATGTCCAAGCGTCTTCTTGGGAGAGTTTCAGCGCGGCGGACACTGTAGCTGAGGTGGATAAGTGTTCCTTTCTACTTGAACACTTTTAAGGTTTGAGCACCTGTGGAAGCACCATTTGTAGTTGTGGAAATTAAATTACTGAACAAGTTTGGAGCGCTTGTAAAAGCAAAACTTGAACCTGTGTGTTGTCCCAGGAGTTAAGCTGATGTATTTACATCACATCTGTAAATAGACAAAAAAAGACAAGCTATGCATTTACATAGTTTTACGTTGTTTCTTTTTTTTTTTTTTTTTGACTGAAAATGTGATGTACTGCACCTTTTAACGCTGGAGTTTCATCTCCTGACATGTGACGGCCGTCTGTCCAGCAGAACATGACTCTGATCGGCGAAATCAACCAGCTGCGTCTGGCCAGGACCCAGATCAAGGACTACAAGACTCAGGTCTCCACGTTCAAAAGGTCCAGCAGGCTCCGGCCCGCCTCGGATCAAGGAGCAGCGGGGGGCCGAATGAGGACGACCTCTGACCCCGTCAGCTCGGGGATCGGCTGAAGAACCAGCCTCAGTTCTTTTCTCTCCATCGTCATGCAGCAGCATCAGCTTTACAGTAAAACCAGAGTGGAAATGTGTTTCTAGTTTGAAGTCCAAAGAGGCTGGGCTGATCAGGAAAACAGAAGAGTCGGCATGTCGACAAACTTTTCATGAGAAAAATATGAACAAAAGTGATAAAGAATTTTTCCCAACACATGGTTGACTTGGTTTGTCTTTATTAATCATTAGACAGAACACAAAACAGCATTAAACAGATGAGCTGTCAGACTGTGGAAGCCCCCTCGTCTGATCTGGCTCTGAAAGTAAGAACAATGAGAACAGTGAACAGGCTCAGATGTTTGCAGACATCTTGGCGACGGCGAGCTTCAGGTCTCTGGAGTGAGCCTCGATGCGCTGGTGGAGCTTGTCCATGGCAGCGGACAGGGTGTTGTAGATGGCCTGGAGGGGACAGGAGGAAGGCGTCAGCGCGGGAACAGGAAGTGGCCTGCTGCTGCTGCGGGAGGCCGCCGGTACCTGGGCTTTCTCCGTCTCCTCGCCGCAGACGTCCCTCAGGCTCTTGAGCTCGGCCCTCAGTGCTGCGTCTGGCCGGAGATCTTCTGGATCTTGTCGGCCATCTCCTCGCGATTCTGCTTACATATAGTCTAGTGGAAATGTACTATAATATGAATGCATATAATCTGGCTTGTAAAACTGCTTGTGTAGCTTTAATCATAACTGGACGAGCCCCCAGAAACTGGGGACTGAATGAGCCACGAGGCTGGGAGTGAGGATGGCAAGGTCTGATGATCAAGGTTTTGTCCACTGTAGGGACGTTACTGTTGTGTTTCTGTGTATTTGTCTGCTGTGTTGTCCCATGTTTGAGGAGGATGGTAACTACAACGATTTCACAGAAGACTGTGTTGCTTCCATCATCTCCAGCTGCAATCTGATGTCAACGTACATGCAGGCAGTATCAAAATAACATATTGTGTAGTGGAAGCCAAAATTACCTTTCACAGTAAATGTCTCTTTTTATATTAACTATGCTATGCATTGTATAACATATAACAATCATCGTCAATTTCTTAAAACGAAATTAAGCATATTTTACCACAGAAAATGGACAGAAACAATAAGATCAGAGGGTGTTTAAGATTGTGGTTACGAGTGTCATTCAGTGTCCAGTGAACCTTCACAAAGCAATCAGGAAGCAGCCATGAGCAGTCAGTCCCGCTCTCTCACCAGCACTCTGAAACGTGTCCGCAGAAAAAAGGGATCTGCATCCAGAGCGTCTCAGGTTTACAGTCAGGCCCTCCTGAAGACACGCACTGACACTGCAAAACAGGATTTCTAAGAAAGTTAAAAAAAAAAAAAAAAAAAATCTTATTTCAGGGAAATTGTTCTTATTTATTGTCTAAAAATTTAAATAATCTTGACAAGCAAGTTTTGCTCTGGAAAATTTTTCTTATTTTATGAAAATATATCTAACATTTTCTCAATAAGATACTACAGCTAATATTGAGCTAGAATTACTAGTAATGTGCTACAACAATGGTATACATGAAATCCCGGCAGGGGAACAAGATCTTTTTTCTTATTTTAAGAGAGAGATAAATTGCAAAAGTTCTCAAGTCAAGAAACTACAGCGATTCAAGTCTGAATTCACCTGTTTTTATGCACTGTCAATAGAACAGAACCAAAATCTGGTGTACCCTCATCTTAAGCGTCCTTTGTTTACAATTGGAGCGATAGTCTAGTGGTAGAGCATCTGCCTCTCAGCCGAGAGGTCCGGGTTCGCGTCCCGGCTGTCCTCGTGACAGAGAAACTTCCCACTGCAACTAGTGGGTCGATCCGGGTCTGCGACCCGCTAACCATCGCCTTTTTAGACGCCTTTCCCACTGCCTGCAGACCCTGTTGGTTCCCGATCCGTACCCGGAACACGATCCGTACCAGACGCCTCTGCGCATGCGTCAACTCCCCGCACATGCGCAGAAGTGGGCGTATTTTACGACACTCTGCGGTGGGAATTAAATATAAAAATAGATATTTTAATTGCTGCCAACTGTCACGAATTGGCCGGATTCACACGCTCCCACGCCACATCCTCCATTTCTCCCGCTGAAATGTCTTTTCAGGGACTTTGTTTTAGATTTCGGCTCAAAAGTGATCTGTGATCTACCTGTTCAGCCTGTGAACTCGCGATCGTTTAGTTTTGTCTCAGAGGCCGTGAAGAGATGAACTAACGCCGTCAGGTATGTGTGTTTTCAGTATTTATGCTCTTAAAGTTATAATTACATTTTCTAATTCGTTTATGTGTGTTGTGAGAACATTTTAAGGCATTTTGAGCGCTTTGTGGACACTCTTCGGAGGGTTCCATGCTTCATCAGTGAAGCTGCTTCACTCCGTCCTCCCAGCCTGCTCCTTGCTACCATCTGGTCTGTATCGATGCTGATCAATCAGGGACTCCAGAGCAGGATTCACGATTGTTTATCAGTTTTGGGATACAGCTGTTGTTCTTGTGAGTTCGTTTGCAAGCTGAAATGTGGTCAAATAAAACTAGACAGACATATCTCTACAGTTACTATGCATTCAATAATTCATGTCTATGTGTAGAACTTAAGAACAGTTTTATGGTCACTTGTTAACGATTTGTTTTCACATGTTAAAAAACGGGAATTATAACACACTTGCTTGTGATATTAACCTGTTAGGAGACAGTCAATGGTTCACTCCTGTAGCTTTAATAAACCAGCATGAGGTTTGATAAGACAGGGCCAGTGGCAGGAGGAAAGAGGGAACAGGTTTTATCAAGATCAACAGAGCCTCAGGACGACAGAACAAGAACAGCTTTGTTGTTTGCTGATTCAGTGAAAGAAAAACAAGAAAACAGCAACATTTAAGAGCTGATTCCCTCTGTTCTTTGTCCAGTCTTCATAGATGAAGGGGCTAAACCTGTCCCAGAAGTTTGCCACCATCACAGGGATGGTCCTGGTCCTGCCCCACTCCAATGCAGATGCAGTGTGTTTTCTGTGGTGGGATTAAACAAGACCAAGACCAGGAACAGCTTGGCTCTGGTTGGAACCCTGGAACCCTGGAGTCCTGGAGCCCTGCTTCAAGTGGGAGCCCTTCCCCTCCCCAGCATCTGGGCCTTAAAGACCACGACTCAGTACAAGAAGACTCAGAGCTTCAACGTTTTGACTACAGCATCCTTTATCCTTTAAAGTTGTGACTAGCGTTTTGAAGTGATAACAAATTTAGCAGGAAGGTTATTATTCATGAACCGCCTCCCCCTATATCGCTGCTTGCCAGTTAGCTGTTAATCATGTCAGTAAAAAGTTGAATTGATGTTTGTCTCATGGTACATGGCAGAAGCGGACCCCCCTGGGAGATGTCTGCCTGGATCTACTGAGAAGCTCCCGGGAGGCCCAGAATCAGACTCCTCGCTGCGATCAGGTGTGGTGAAGCAGGACTGAAGTTCTCCAGTGTGTGTGTGTGTGTGTGTGTGTGTGTGTGTGTGTGTGTGTGTGTGTGTGTGTGTGTGTGTGTGTGTGTGTGTGTGGTGTGTGTGTGTGTGTGTGTGTGTGTGTGTGTGTGCGTGCGTGTGCGTGTGTGTGTGAAAACCCCAGACCTAAACATAGAAAATCTTAATACAAAATCAGTTTAAAATATGTGACACAATATGTTTTCCAGGAGCTTTTCCATCTGTGCAAGATAGCCAGAGCCTTCCCAGTGAGCAGTGCAGCATGTGAGCGAGCGACCTGGGTGTCCTCAGCATGTCCAAGCGTCTTCTTGGGAGAGTTTCAGCGCGGCGGACACTGTAGCTGAGGTGGATAAGTGTTCCTTTCTACTTGAACACTTTTAAGGTTTGAGCACCTGTGGAAGCACCATTTGTAGTTGTGGAAATTAAATTACTGAACAAGTTTTGAGCGCTTGTAAAAGCAAAACTTGAACCTGTGTGTTGTCCCAGGAGTTAAGCTGATGTATTTACATCACATCTGTAAATAGACAAAAAAGACAAACTATGCATTTATGTTGTTTCTTTTTTTTTTTGACTGAAAATGTGATGTACTGCACCTTTAAACGCTGGAGTTTCATCTCCTGACATGTGACGGCCGTTTGTCCAGCAGAACACGACTCTGATCGGCGAAATCAACCAGCTGCGTCTGGCCAGGACCCAGATCAAGGACTACAAGACTCAGGTCTCCACGTTCAAAAGGTCCAGCAGGCTCCGGCCCGCCTCGGATCAAGGAGCAGCGGGGGGCCGAAGGAGGACGACCTCTGACCCCGTCAGCTCGGGGATCGGCTGAAGAACCAGCCTCAGTTCTTTTCTCTCCGTCGTCATGCAGCAGCATCAGCTTTACAGTGAAATCAGAGTGGAAATGTGTTTCTAGATTGAAGTCCAAAGAGGCTGGGCTGATCAGGAAAACAGAAGAGTCGGCATGTCGACAAACTTTTCATGAGAAAAATATGAACAAAAGTGATAAAGAATTTTTCCCAACACATGGTTGACTTGGTTTGTCTTTATTAATCATTAGACAGAACACAAAACAGCATTAAACAGATGAGCTGTCAGACTGTGGAAGCCCCCTCGTCTGATCAGGCTCTGAAAGTGAGAACAATGAGAACAGTGAACAGGCTCAGATGTTTGCAGACATCTTGGCGGCGGCGAGCTTCAGGTCTCTGGAGTGATCCTCGATGCGCTGGTGGAGCTTGTCCGTGGCAGCGGACAGGGTGTTGTAGATGGCCTGGAGGGGACAGGAGGAAGGCGTCAGCGCGGGAACAGGAAGTGGCCTGCTGCTGCTGCGGGAGGCCGCCGGTACCTGGGCTTTCTCCGTCTCCTCGCCGCAGACGTCCCTCAGGCTCTTGAGCTCGGCCCTCAGTGCTGCGTCCGGCCGGAGATCTTCTGGATCTTGTCGGCCATCTCCTCACGATTCTGCTTACATATAGTCTAGTGGAAATGTACTATAATATGAATGCATATAATCTGGCTTGTAAAACTGCTTGTGTAGCTTTAATCATAACCGGACGAGCCCCCAGAAACTGGGGACTGACTGAGCCACGAGGCTGGGAGTGAGGATGGCAAGGTCTGATGCTCAAGGTTTTGTCCACTGTAGGGACATTACTGTTGTGTTTCTGTGTATTTGTCTGCTGTGTTGTCCCATGTTTGAGGAGGATGGTAACTACAACGATTTCACAAAAGACTGTGTTGCTTCCATCATCTCCAGCTGCAATCTGATGTCAACGTACATGCAGGCAGTAACAAAATAACATATTGTGTAGTGGAAGCCAAAATTACCTTTCACAGTAAATGTCTCTTTTTATATTAACTATGTTATGCATTGTATGACATATAACAATCATCGTCAATTTCTTAAAACGAAATTAAGCATATTTTACCACAGAAAATGGACAGAAACAATAAGATCAGAGGGTGTTTAAGATTGTGGTTACGGGTGTCATTCAGTGTCCAGTGAACCTTCACAAAGCAATCAGGAAGCAGCCATGAGCAGTCAGTCCCGCTCTCTCACCAGCACTCTGAAACGTGTCCGCAGAAAAAAGGGATCTGCATCCAGAGCGTCTCAGGTTTACAGTCAGGCCCTCCTGAAGACACGCACTGACACTGCAAAAAAGGATTTCTAAGAAAGTTAAAAAAAAAACAAAAAAATCTTATTTCAGGGAAATTGTTCTTATTTATTGTCGAAAAATTCAAATAATCTTGACAAGCAAGTTTTGCTCTCGAAAATTATTCTTATTTTGTGAAAATATATCTAACATTTTCTCAATAAGATACTACAGCTAATATTGAGCTAGAATTACTAGTAATGTGCTACAACAATGGTATACATGAAATCCCGGCAGGAGAACAAGATTTTTTTTCTTATTTTAAGAGAGAGATAAATTGCAAAAGTTCTCAAGTCAAGAAACTACAGCGATTCAAGTCTGAATTCACCTGTTTTTATGCACTGTCAATAGAACAGAACCAAAATCTGGTGTACCCTCATCTTAAGCGTCCTTTGTTTACAATTGGAGCGATAGTCTAGTGGTAGAGCATCTGCCTCTCAGCCGAGAGGTCCGGGTTCGCGTCCCGGCTGTCCTCGTGACAGAGAAACTTCCCACTGCAACTAGTGGGTCGATCCGTGTCTGCGACCCGCTAACCTTCGCCTTTTTAGACGCCTTTCCCACTGCCTGCAGACCCTGTCGGTTCCCGATCCGTACCCGGAACACGATCCGTACCAGACGCCTCTGCGCATGCGTCAACTCCCCGCACATGCGCAGAAGTGGGCGTATTTTACGACACTCTGCGGTGGGAATTAAATATAAAAATAGATATTTTAATTGCTGCCAACTGTCACGAATTGGCCGGATTCACACGCTCCCACGCCACATCCTCCATTTCTCCCGCTGAAATGTCTTTTCAGGGACTTTGTTTTAGATTTTGGCTCAAAAGTGATCTGTGATCTACCTGTTCAGCCTGTGAACTCGCGATCGTTTAGTTTTGTCTCAGAGGCCGTGAAGAGATGAACTAACGCTGTCAGGTATGTGTGTTTTCAGTATTTATGCTCTTAAAGTTATAATTACATTTTCTAATTCGTTTATGTGTGTTGTGAGAACATTTTAAGGCATTTTGAGCGCTTTGTGGACACTCTTCGGAGGGTTCCATGCTTCATCAGTGAAGCTGCTTCACTCCGTCCTCCCAGCCTGCTCCTTGCTACCATCTGGTCTGTATCGATGCTGATCAATCAGGGACTCCAGAGCAGGATTCACGATTGTTTATCAGTTTTGGGATACAGCTGTTGTTCTTATGAGTTCGTTTGCAAGCTGAAATGTGGTCAAATACAACTAGACAGACATATCTCTACAGTTACTATGCATTCAGTAATTCATGTCTATGTGTAGAACTTAAGAACAGTTTTATGGTCACTTGTTAACGATTTGTTTTCACATGTTAAAAAAGGGGAATTACAACACACTTGCTTGTGATATTAACCTGTTAGGAGACAGTCACTGGTTCACTCCTATAGCTTTAATAAACCAACATGAGGTTTGATAAGACAGGGCCAGTGGCAGGAGGAAAGAGGGAACAGGTTTTATCAAGATCAGCAGAGCCTCAGGACGACAGAACAAGAACAGCTTTGTTGTTTGCTGATTCAGTGAAAGGAAAACAAGAAAACAGTCACATTTAAGAGCTGATTCCCTCTGTTCTTTGTCCAGTCTTCATAGATGATGGGGCTAAACCTGTCCCAGAAGTTTGCCACCATCACAGGGATGGTCCTGGTCCTGCCCCACTCCAATGCAGATGCAGTGTGTTTTCTGTGGTGGGATTAAACAAGACCAAGACCAGGAACAGCTTGGCTCTGGTTGGAACCCTGGAGTCCTGGATTCCTGGAGCCCAGCTTCAAGTGGGAGCCCTTCCCCTCCCCAGCATCTGGGCCTCAAAGACCACGACTCAGTACAAGAAGACTCAGAGCTTCAACGTTTTGACTACAGCATCCTTTATCCTTTAAAGTTGTGACTAGCGTTTTGAAGTGATAACAAATTTAGCAGGAAGGTTATTATTCATGAACCGCCTCCCCCTATATCGCTGCTTGCCAGTTAGCTGTTAATCATGTCAGTAAAAAGTTGAATTGATGTTTGTCTCATGGTACATGGCAGAAGCGGACCCCCCTGGGAGATGTCTGCCTGGATCTACTGAGAAGCTCCCGGGAGGCCCAGAATCAGACTCCTCGCTGCGATCAGGTGTGGTGAAGCAGGACCGAAGTTCTCCAGACCACACACCACCCCCTGTGTTTCTGCGACGCCTGTCAGAATGACTGCTCCACGGCCGGGCTTCGCTCTCCACTCGTCCAGTTTCTGGATCTGATTCTCGATCAGCATCACGGCCACCCCGAACACCAGGACCGCCAGGAGGAGCAGAACAAAACAACATCAACCAGCATGTTACACCAATGCTGTTTGTGTCCATATGGGAAGAGCACCTGAGGCCCAGTCTGCATATCCGCCCGCGGACAATCAATCCCTGAAGTCCTGCATGGAGATTTATTAATATGAGAATAAAGTCAGAATTCTGAGTAACCTGTGGCAATCAGTACTGGTACAGTGGAAAGGTCAAACTCTGTGAAATAGAACCAAGTGTATGAGGGTAACACATGATGGAATTACTTATTGCTTAAAAGGCCTGATATCTGAAACGGCCACAAACTGAAAAACAAAAACTACCCAGTCACACTTGATTCATTCCCATTGGGAAATTGCTTTTTTCACATTGAGCCATCTAGGATTCTAGGGTCACAGTGAGGGAGCACAGGGAGCTTATGGAGGTCAAAGTTCACGGCCAGAGACCCACAGTGTCTGCGCCTCCTCCACTCCTGCCCAGCTCCATCGTCCCTCTTCTTCCTTACAGGGCCTGTGGTGCCTGAGCTGAAACCCGCTGCTGTCAGAATGGGCAGCAACACACACTGTACACCTGCTTCCATCGTTTGGTCCCTCCGTATGGAACCATTGCTCCACAGCAGGGCTGTCAAACACACAACCTGCAGGCCAAAACATTCAAACCACAATGAGGCATTGACTTTTTTAAGTTGTCAGGTGTTTTCACTGAGCCAAACCTGCTGATGAGGGGCGGGTGGGCAGGACGGGGCCCTCATTAAGCTATCCAGTATTTAAAAGCAAATTCAAACACTAACTGAGAAAATAATACATATTCAAATAATACATAGAAGCTCCTAAAATACCTTATTTTTCTTGGCATGAATGCACTGCTCCCGAGAAGTCCAGAAAAAGTCAAGCAGTGCACTAAATTCTACAGATGGGGTCAAAATAACCAATCAGAAATCCTGAG
Organism: Salarias fasciatus; assembly: GCF_902148845.1. Classification (NCBI taxonomy): domain Eukaryota; kingdom Metazoa; phylum Chordata; class Actinopteri; order Blenniiformes; family Blenniidae; genus Salarias; species Salarias fasciatus. Next base: position 2,027,590 of record NC_043766.1, on the reverse strand, counting down.
GGTGGGTGTCAAACCGTTTTACAAGGAATTATCGCCATCTACTGTTCAGCTATGTGAATAGACGTTCAGCTTTTTTCCCCCTGGACTCTATTTTCACTGGCAAACACCCACGTGGTCCGTGGCCCACCAGGTGAGAAATATTTGGGGAAAACATTTGGAATTGTCAAAAAAGAAAAAGAAAAAAGCTTCAATGCAAAGCTGATAATTGTGGGTGCAACTGTAACTGGTCTGGCCCACCTGAGATCAAACTGTTGTGGAAGTGGAAAAAGCATCTTTCTAACAGCATTCACCCCCACCAGCCTCATTACAGAGTCTCCCCTCTACAAAGGCTGAGATTACACTCAGGAGGGAGGAGGAATCTGTTTTTTCCAATGAAATGGACTTCATGTAAGAGTTATAAAAACTGTTGTCCATCTGAAAACGTCAATATCGAAATGAGCTGCTGTCAAATTCAAAGTTCACCCTGAAGAAGAGGCATGCATGCAGGAATCAGTTTTCTTCCAGATGAGCATTTGGAATCAGCTCTTATAAACTGTACTTTATGGATATGCAGTGTGGTTCCTTCACAAGCTGCTTCAGTCTGAAACCAAGGAGTCCCTCACTCTCCTGGATCCAGAAAAGGACGTGGGTGCGGGTGTCCAGGCGCCATCATTGCCACTTAGTGACTGTGGTCCAGATCAGCGGCATCAGGTCTGCGTCAAGGCCTCCACCGTGTGGAGCTGGAGGCTGGCTGAGGCGCAGGACCAGCGTTGATGGTGAGGGGTCCACAGACATCCAGTGTGCTGATTTTCAAACCTGTCCTACAGGTGCTGCTCCTCTCTGTCTTAAACCCCATGTCTTGATCAGAGGGCTGTCTTTCCGTGGCTGCTGAGGAGGGTTGAGCCTCTGAACCAGGATCTCCATCCTCTATGGGTGGATGTACTGTCATCTGTTATTTCCTGACAGGGTCCCTCATGCATTCTGCTCAACACTTATGCAGCTGAAGCCAATGTCCAAAAATCTGATTTAGAAAAAAAAGCGCTGGAGTAAAGCAAAAGTAATCCGTCCGCCAAGCAGACGAGCCCGTTGTCTCTGTGACCGCCGCATCGCTGTGAGTCAGCCGTCGGTCGCTGGGCTGGTTTGGACGGTCCTCAGGGAGCACACTGTCACAGATGGAGTGTCCTAACAGGAGAGAGGGCACAGGTTCTATCTTCATCCTCATGTTAGCCATCTTCTAAAGCCACAGAGGAAACCTTCCCCATAAAAGGCAGCAGTTCCTATAAATTCTCTCCAGTGCTCATGTGTTTGATGTGAATGTAAGATACCAAGAGCTGTTGTTCACATATTTTCTCTATGGATGCAGTGACTATTACAACATTTTGGGGGCCTGACTCTCCATGTGAATAGGGTGTATAGTTCTTTGTCTCTGTTGTGAAGTTGTCCTTGTGTGTCTGCCATGTGTCCCTTGTTCACCTCCATTCATGTCCCCAAAGTGGCTGATGGGGCTGAGCAGACGGGAGCAGCAGGCCCCGGAGGAGAAGACACAGAGGTCACACATTCAGACAGAAGTCAGGGCTGAACCCTGGCGTCTCACCTGGAGCAGGTCCAGGAGCAGGTCCTGGAGCAGGTCCTGGAGCAGGTCCAGGAGCAGGTCCTGGAGCAGGTCCTGGAGCAGGTCCAGGAGGAGGTCCTGGAGCAGGTCCTGGAGCAGCTGCTTGATGATGACCTGGGACAATTTTCACCTGGTATAGAGTCTCACTGAACACTACTGCAACTACAGCAGTGTTTGTGCTCAATTAAAAAAATGTATATGTGAGGAGGACATCTTTGTGTCAGTGTGTATTCAGACAACAGATGTGAAATGAAACAAAACATTTAAAACACTGTGTTACTGCATAGTGCTCAGTTTTTGTTCTTTTTTTTTGGCGGGGGGGGGGGGGGGGGCTTTGCTGCAGTGACACTGCAAATTAATACAATATTTTTGCTAATAAGACAGCACAATAAAGCTGCAATTTAAAAAGAAAGAAAAAAAAGACCTGAGTTATTGCAGTTCCAGTCAAGTCAGGCCTGCAATATGTGGCTCTGGAGCTCAGAGAAGCTCTCAGAAAATGTAATGTGTGTGTGTATATAAATAAATGTATATACATACATACATATATATATATATATATCAGTTTTTGTTCTTTTTTTTGGGGGGGGGGGGCTTTGCTGCAGTGACACTGCAAATTAATACAAGATTTTCAATGAAATTTCTCAGTTGATATTTTTGCTAATAAGACAGCACAATAAAGCTGCAATTTAAAAAGAAAGAAAAAAAAAGACTGCAGTTATTGCAGTTCCAGTCAAGTCAGGCCTGCAATATATATATATATATATATATATATATATATATATATATATATATATATATATATATATATATATATATCGGTTTAACTTAATTGGCACATTGCATAATTAAACAATACTCACGTGGCTGTAGTAACAATTACAACAGAAACAGCACTTTAAATAGTGAAGGAAAGCAAAACTGAAAGAAGCTGTCAATTCTCCTTTTTTTCCATCTCCCCCTGTTCTCCACCTTCTTCCAGACCAAATTAAACTGACAATATTTAACTTACAAAATACTAAAGTACAGACGCTAACTCAGAAAAACACAAGGGCTCGTTAAAAACTCTGGAAACTCCAGCTTCGGGACGCCCGAGTGGCTCGAAACACAAGATCGAGGGCTTAACTCCCAGGCGCCACCTAGTGGTACATGACTGAGAGAACGGCAGCAGAACAATGGATACACCAAATAAAACACTGACGTGAGTGAAGCACGGAGGAGGGCGATTTCTGTTTGTTTGTTTGTTTGTTTGTTTAAAAAACCAAGAGAAAATCAACAGAAGGTGCGGGGTGAAGAGCAGGAAGTGAGTTTTTCAATCGTCCAATCAGCTTTCTCTGACGGCTATTTCCCGTCATGCACCTGAACAAGTGGGAAAGAGTCGGTGGCATTGTGACCGGAACCGGAGCAGGTGAGCCAGACGATGTGAAATCTATGTCAGACTCCTCCCACCGACCTGGCAGGAGTCGGTTGGTGGGGTTTGGACCAACTTGCGATGTGGTCCCACCGGGAGTCAGAGGGATCTCCATTGTATGCAATTGAAATAGTGCTCAGATCCCTGTAGTATTTTGTACAGTGGTGGCTGCTCGCGCTGGACGTGGTGCGTGCAGCCGGACAGTATGAGCCTGTCTGTACGTGCTGGACGTGGTGCGCCAGACAGGACGATCATTGTACCGGGTGTGAGACTAGGTTGGGGAACCTGCTCGGGGACCGTGATTAGATGAGAGGTCTCTCTGGCCCGTATCTCACACTTTGTTTTTTCAGTAAAATTTCTTTCAAAACTTCTTATTACGGAGATGTTATCATGAGAAAGAGAAGTTTTTTTCTTAAAGGTCTAATACAGGATTTTCTCGAAGACACGAAGCCAAACGTCTGTTACTCACTTTTTGAACAACGCGCATGCGCCAGACCATCCGCCCGGCTCTCCTGCTTCTCCCAGGAAACGCGGAAGCGTGCGAGCGCGATCTCCTCTTCTCCGGACGTGCACGGCTCTGTTTACAGTTTCTGCGATCGGCCTCGTTCATACATAAAGTTTGTTTTCCGAAACAGTTACAGTTTCATTATGTCAGACTCGCCATCGGTAAGTACCAGCTCAGAAGCTCACCGGCTACATAAACACTCTGAATGCGCATGCGCAAAAGGGAGAAGCTTATTGGGCGCAAGCACGTAGAACCGCCTTACGAAGCCAGCTCGTCAGAATGATTGACAAACAAACCCACCAATTATTTAGGTGATCCATCCCGAAATCGAAATCCTGTATTACACATGGCACAGCATGGAAAGAAATAGACAAAATACAGAAAAAAAAAACCTTTTTCAGGAGCCATTTTTCCTGATTGCACATTATTTGTATCCATTAATTTATACAGTTTCTTAGATGTAGTTATTATAAAGACAAATTTTGGATTTCTCAATGTTTTGTTTCAGCATTTAGATTTCCTGAGAGAATACAAATTGGGTTTGAAGTGCTACAAAGAGAATACAAAGAATAAAAACCTCCAGCAAGTCTATATTTCTGCCTTGATTATTGCAGTTATTACTCATTTGTATTTCTTTGAACTGAATGTAGAGACAGTCAGAGGATTTCTGTGTGATGGAGCAGGAGTCCACTCCTGGTCCTTGGACATGTCCTTGGTGGAGAGTCCGTCCACCACTGCACAGGGCTGGGAGCTGGTCTTGCTTCTTCTCTGCTTTTGAGGCAGGAGACAAACAAACAAATCATTCTGTACAGGAGGTGAGGAGCAGCTGAGAAACCTGTCCCTGCTCCTCAGAGACACATGTTTGTTTTCACTCAGCTTTATCAGGTTGGAAATGTCTTCTTTCAAGCTCCAGACACCGTCTTTGTCCTTCTTCTCCTTATCGTGAGCAGCATCGACCAGTTTCCAAGCTTTGTCCAGCTCCTGTAGTGGAGGCGAAAGAGTTCAGTCAAATCCCCACGACGTCTTGATGTTATTAATGTTACATTTTAACAAGGCTCATTAAAAATACAGTCAGTCTGAAAGCTTCTCAAGACACTACCAGTCATCTGACACAGAAACTACAGATTTTTTTACTTTTTTTCAGTCTAAGGAGTCTTCATTTTCACTCAGTAACAAAAGGTGCTGTATGTAAAACATAACTCATTGCTGTTTGGTGGATTCTGAATTTCCTTCCGTTTCAAGCTCTTTGTGCGTTCATGACAGTAATAGGCAATTCCTGAGCTAAGAACTGTTGCTGGCAATATATATATATATATATATATATATATATATATATATATATATGTATATGTATATACGTGTGTGTGTGTGTGTGTGTGTGTGTGTGTGAGGAGGACATCTTTGTGTCAGTGTGTATTCAGACAACAGACATGAAATGAAGCAAAACATTTAACACACTGTTACTGCGCAGTGCTCAGTGTTTATTCTCTTTTTTTGGGGGGGGGGGGTTGCTGCGGTGACACTGCAAATTAATACAAGATATTCAATGAAATGTCTCAGTTGATATTTTTTCTAATAAGACAGCACAATAAAGATGCAGTAAAAAAAAGACTTCAGTTATTGCAGTTCCAGTCAAGTCAGGCCTGCAATATGTGGCTCTGGAGCTCAGAGAAGCTCTCAAAAAATGTAATATATAAGAACGTTTAAACTCTTCCAAACTTTTTATGTCAAGGTTTACTACGAACAGAAAAAAAAAAAATGAAAACATTATGTACAAGTGTGATATGTACAAATGTAAAGTGAAAGTTGAAATGTAAGTTTGACAGTGTGAGCATTAATGAAGAAGTAGGCAGTAAATGCAAGAATAAGATTTGCAAAGATCCCCATTTGATGTGAGTAGTCCATATGTGGTGTAAAATGAATGGTTGAATAGCCATGGTGCCAGACATTGTCCAAAAGTATTGAATTCTAAGAAGTAGGTGATTGTTTTTTCCGTTTGTGGTAAACGTTTTGAAAAGTTTAAAGGTGAACATTTGCCAGTTCGCTGAAAAAGTGTGGGTAAAAAGGAATACCGTGAACCTTGACTACATCGTAGACCTCACCACACAGCCGCATGTTTGTGTGGCATTCTTCCATGAGCTCCCTTATAATGTGTGATGAGCTGAGGATCGGTGCGTCCCCACTGCATGTGTCTCTACCTGTTCTGTAGAGTTCAGTGGCTCCCTTGAAGAATCGTGGCAGCGCTGCCTCCAGGATCATGACGAAGTCCTCCAGCTCCTCGGTCACTCCTAATAACAGGTGTTCCTGATAACAATTGTTCATCAGGTTGTATTTCGCCTGTTCCAAAGCCCAGCGGTTGCCGACATTCCTGAACAAACAAAACCCCCAAAACCAAACAGCAAAAAGTAAAAATCAGTGTAGGAAATCATGCTTTTAATCAACTGTTGAAGGTATCTTCACAAAGAACTAGAGCTGCAGTGACTGCTCCAACCACAGAAAATGGACAGAAACAATAAGATCAGAGGGTGTTTAAGATTGTGGTTTACGAGTGTCATTCAGTGTTCAGTGAACCTCCACAAAGCAATCAGGAAGCAGCCATGAGCAGTCAGTCCCGCTCTCTCACCAGCACTCTGAAACATGTCCGCAGAAAAAAGGGATCTGAATCCAGAGCATCTCAGGGTTACAGTCAGGCCCTCCTGAAGACACACACTCACACTACAATAAATGATTTCCAAGAAAGTAAAAAAAAAAAAAAAAAAAAATCTTATTTCAGGGAAATTGTTCTTATTTATTGTCTAAAAATTCAAATAATCTTGACAAGCAAGTTTTGCTCTAGAAAATTATTCTTATTTTGTGAAAATATATCTAACATTTTCTCAATAAGATACTACAGCTAATATTGAGCTAGAATTACTAGTAATGTGCTACAACAATGGTATACATGAAATCCCGGCAGGAGAACAAGATTTTTTTTCTTATTTTAAGAGAGAGATAAATTGCAAAAGTTCTCAAGTCAAGAAACTACAGCGATTCAAGTCTGAATTCACCTGTTTTTATGCACTGTCAATAGAACAGAACCAAAATCTGGTGTACCCTCATCTTAAGCGTCCTTTGTTTACAATTGGAGCGATAGTCTAGTGGTAGAGCATCTGCCTCTCAGCCGAGAGGTCCGGGTTCGCGTCCCGGCTGTCCTCGTGACAGTCCTCGTGACAGAGAAACTTCCCACTGCAACTAGTGGGTCGATCCGTGTCTGCGACCCGCTAACCTTCGCCTTTTTAGACGCCTTTCCCACTGCCTGCAGACCCTGTCGGTTCCCGATCCGTACCCGGAACACGATCCGTACCAGACGCCTCTGCGCATGCGTCAACTCCCCGCACATGCGCAGAAGTGGGCGTATTTTACGACACTCTGCGGTGGGAATTAAATATAAAAATAGATATTTTAATTGCTGCCAACTGTCACGAATTGGCCGGATTCACACGCTCCCACGCCACATCCTCCATTTCTCCCGCTGAAATGTCTTTTCAGGGACTTTGTTTTAGATTTCGGCTCAAAAGTGATCTGTGATCTACCTGTTCAGCCTGTGAACTCGCGATCGTTTAGTTTTGTCTCAGAGGCCGTGAAGAGATGAACTAACGCTGTCAGGTATGTGTGTTTTCAGTATTTATGCTCTTAAAGTTATAATTACATTTTCTAATTCGTTTATGTGTGTTGTGAGAACATTTTAAGGCATTTTGAGCGCTTTGTGGACACTCTTCGGAGGGTTCCATGCTTCATCCGTGAAGCTGCTTCACTCCGTCCTCCCAGCCTGCTCCTTGCTACCATCTGGTCTGTATCGATGCTGATCAATCAGGGACTCCAGAGCAGGATTCACGATTGTTTATCAGTTTTGGGATACAGCTGTTGTTCTTGTGAGTTCGTTTGCAAGCTGAAATGTGGTCAAATAAAACTAGACAGACATATCTCTACAGTTACTATGCATTCAGTAATTCATGTCTATGTGTAGAACTTAAGAACAGTTTTATGGTCACTTGTTAACGATTTGTTTTCACATGTTAAAAAAGGGGAATTACAACACACTTGCTTGTGATATTAACCTGTTAGGAGACAGTCACTGGTTCACTCCTGTAGCTTTAATAAACCAGCATGAGGTTTGATAAGACAGGGCCAGTGGCAGGAGGAAAGAGGGAACAGGTTTTATCAAGATCAACAGAGCCTCAGGACGACAGAACAAGAACAGCTTTGTTGTTTGCTGATTCAGTGAAAGGAAAACAAGAAAACAGCAACATTTAAGAGCTGATTCCCTCTGTTCTTTGTCCAGTCTTCATAGATGATGGGGCTAAACCTGTCCCAGAAGTTTGCCCCCATCACAGGGATGGTCCTGGTCCTGCCCCACTCCAATGCAGATGCAGTGTGTTTTCTGTGGTGGGATTAAACAAGACCAAGACCAGGAACAGCTTGGCTCTGGTTGGAACCCTGGAGTCCTGGATTCCTGGAGCCCAGCTTCAAGTGGGAGCCCTTCCCCTCCCCAGCATCTGGGCCTCAAAGACCACGACTCAGTACAAGAAGACTCAGAGCTTCAACGTTTTGACTACAGCATCCTCTATCCTTTAAAGTTGTGACTAGCGTTTTGAAGTGATAACAAATTTAGCAGGAAGGTTATTATTCATGAACCGCCTCCCCCTATATCGCTGCTTGCCAGTTAGCTGTTAATCATGTCAGTAAAAAGTTGAATTGATGTTTGTCTCATGGTACATGGCAGAAGCGGACCCCCCTGGGAGATGTCTGCCTGGATCTACTGAGAAGCTCCCGGGAGGCCCAGAATCAGACTCCTCGCTGCGATCAGGTGTGGTGAAGCAGGACTGAAGTTCTCCAGTGTGTGTGTGTGTGTGTCTGTGTGTGTGTGTGTGTGTGTGTGTGTGTGTGTGTGTGTGTGTGTGAAAACCCCAGACCTAAACATAGAAAATCTTAATACAAAATCAATTTAAAATATGTGACACAATATGTTTTCCAGGAGCTTTTCCGTCTGTGCAAGATAGCCAGAGCCTTCCCAGTGAGCAGTGCAGCATGTGAGCGAGCGACCTGGGTGTCCTCAGCATGTCCAAGCGTCTTCTTGGGAGAGTTTCAGCGCGGCGGACACTGTAGCTGAGGTGGATAAGTGTTCCTTTCTACTTGAACACTTTTAAGGTTTGAGCACCTGTGGAAGCACCATTTGTAGTTGTGGAAATTAAATTACTGAACAAGTTTGGAGCGCTTGTAAAAGCAAAACTTGAACCTGTGTGTTGTCCCAGGAGTTAAGCTGATGTATTTACATCACATCTGTAAATAGACAAAAAAAGACAAGCTATGCATTTACATAGTTTTACGTTGTTTCTTTTTTTTTTTTTTTGACTGAAAATGTGATGTACTGCACCTTTAAACGCTGGAGTTTCATCTCCTGACATGTGACGGCCGTCTGTCCAGCAGAACATGACTCTGATCGGCGAAATCAACCAGCTGCGTCTGGCCAGGACCCAGATCAAGGACTACAAGACTCAGGTCTCCACGTTCAAAAGGTCCAGCAGGCTCCGGCCCGCCTCGGATCAAGGAGCAGCGGGGGGCCGAATGAGGACGACCTCTGACCCCGTCAGCTCGGGGATCGGCTGAAGAACCAGCCTCAGTTCTTTTCTCTCCATCGTCATGCAGCAGCATCAGCTTTACAGTAAAACCAGAGTGGAAATGTGTTTCTAGTTTGAAGTCCAAAGAGGCTGGGCTGATCAGGAAAACAGAAGAGTCGGCATGTCGACAAACTTTTCATGAGAAAAATATGAACAAAAGTGATAAAGAATTTTTCCCAACACATGGTTGACCTGGTTTGTCTTTATTAATCATTAGACAGAACACAAAACAGCATTAAACAGATGAGCTGTCAGACTGTGGAAGCCCCCTCGTCTGATCAGGCTCTGAAAGTGAGAACAATGAGAACAGTGAACAGGCTCAGATGTTTGCAGACATCTTGGCGACGGCGAGCTTCAGGTCTCTGGAGTGAGCCTCGATGCGCTGGTGGAGCTTGTCCATGGCAGCGGACAGGGTGTTGTAGATGGCCTGGAGGGGACAGGAGGAAGGCGTCAGCGCGGGAACAGGAAGTGGCCTGCTGCTGCTGCGGGAGGCCGCCGGTACCTGGGCTTTCTCCGTCTCCTCGCCGCAGACGTCCCTCAGGCTCTTGAGCTCGGCCCTCAGTGCTGCGTCTGGCCGGAGATCTTCTGGATCTTGTCGGCCATCTCCTCGCGATTCTGCTTACATATAGTCTAGTGGAAATGTACTATAATATGAATGCATATAATCTGGCTTGTAAAACTGCTTGTGTAGCTTTAATCATAACTGGACGAGCCCCCAGAAACTGGGGACTGAATGAGCCACGAGGCTGGGAGTGAGGATGGCAAGGTCTGATGATCAAGGTTTTGTCCACTGTAGGGACGTTACTGTTGTGTTTCTGTGTATTTGTCTGCTGTGTTGTCCCATGTTTGAGGAGGATGGTAACTACAACGATTTCACAGAAGACTGTGTTGCTTCCATCATCTCCAGCTGCAATCTGATGTCAACGTACATGCAGGCAGTATCAAAATAACATATTGTGTAGTGGAAGCCAAAATTACCTTTCACAGTAAATGTCTCTTTTTATATTAACTATGCTATGCATTGTATAACATATAACAATCATCGTCAATTTCTTAAAACGAAATTAAGCATATTTTACCACAGAAAATGGACAGAAACAATAAGATCAGAGGGTGTTTAAGATTGTGGTTACGAGTGTCATTCAGTGTCCAGTGAACCTTCACAAAGCAATCAGGAAGCAGCCATGAGCAGTCAGTCCCGCTCTCTCACCAGCACTCTGAAACGTGTCCGCAGAAAAAAGGGATCTGCATCCAGAGCGTCTCAGGTTTACAGTCAGGCCCTCCTGAAGACACGCACTGACACTGCAAAACAGGATTTCTAAGAAAGTTAAAAAAAAAAAAAAAAAAAAATCTTATTTCAGGGAAATTGTTCTTATTTATTGTCTAAAAATTTAAATAATCTTGACAAGCAAGTTTTGCTCTGGAAAATTTTTCTTATTTTATGAAAATATATCTAACATTTTCTCAATAAGATACTACAGCTAATATTGAGCTAGAATTACTAGTAATGTGCTACAACAATGGTATACATGAAATCCCGGCAGGGGAACAAGATTTTTTTTCTTATTTTAAGAGAGAGATAAATTGCAAAAGTTCTCAAGTCAAGAAACTACAGCGATTCAAGTCTGAATTCACCTGTTTTTATGCACTGTCAATAGAACAGAACCAAAATCTGGTGTACCCTCATCTTAAGCGTCCTTTGTTTACAATTGGAGCGATAGTCTAGTGGTAGAGCATCTGCCTCTCAGCCGAGAGGTCCGGGTTCGCGTCCCGGCTGTCCTCGTGACAGAGAAACTTCCCACTGCAACTAGTGGGTCGATCCGGGTCTGCGACCCGCTAACCATCGCCTTTTTAGACGCCTTTCTCACTGCCTGAGACCCTTTCGGTACCCGATCCGTACCCGGAACACGATCCGTACCAGACGCCTCTGCGCATGCGCCAACTCCCCGCGCATGCGCAGAAGTGGGCGAATTTTCCGACACTCTGCGGTGGTAATTAAATATAAAAATATATATTTTAATTGCTGCCAACTGTCACGAATTGGCCGGATTCACACGCTCCCACGCCACATCCTCCATTTCTCCCGCTGAAATGTCTTTTCAGGGACTTTGTTTTAGATTTCGGCTCAAAAGTGATCTGTGATCTACCTGTTCAGCCTGTGAACTCGCGATCGTTTAGTTTTGTCTCAGAGGCCGTGAAGAGATGAACTAACGCCGTCAGGTATGTGTGTTTTCAGTATTTATGCTCTTAAAGTTATAATTACATTTTCTAATTCGTTTATGTGTGTTGTGAGAACATTTTAAGGCATTTTGAGCGCTTTGTGGACACTCTTCGGAGGGTTCCATGCTTCATCAGTGAAGCTGCTTCACTCCGTCCTCCCAGCCTGCTCCTTGCTACCATCTGGTCTGTATCGATGCTGATCAATCAGGGACTCCAGAGCAGGATTCACGATTGTTTATCAGTTTTGGGATACAGCTGTTGTTCTTATGAGTTCGTTTGCAAGCTGAAATGTGGTCAAATAAAACTAGACAGACATATCTCTGCAGTTACTATGCATTCAATAATTCATGTCTATGTGTAGAACTTAAGAACAGTTTTTTGGTCACTTGTTAACGATTTGTTTTCACATGTTAAAAAAGGGGAATTACAACACACTTGCTTGTGATATTAACCTGTTAGGAGACAGTCACTGGTTCACTCCTGTAGCTTTAATAAACCAACATGAGGTTTGATAAGACAGGGCCAGTGGCAGGAGGAAAGAGGGAACAGGTTTTATCAAGATCAGCAGAGCCTCAGGACGACAGAACAAGAACAGCTTTGTTGTTTGCTGATTCAGTGAAAGGAAAACAAGAAAACAGTCACATTTAAGAGCTGATTCCCTCTGTTCTTTGTCCAGTCTTCATAGATGATGGGGCTAAACCTGTCCCAGAAGTTTGCCCCCATCACAGGGATGGTCCTGGTCCTGCCCCACTCCAATGCAGATGCAGTGTGTTTTCTGTGGTGGGATTAAACAAGACCAAGACCAGGAACAGCTTGGCTCTGGTTGGAACCCTGGAACCCTGGAGTCCTGGAGCCCTGCTTCAAGTGGGAGCCCTTCCCCTCCCCAGCATCTGGGCCTCAAAGACCACGACTCAGTACAAGAAGACTCAGAGCTTCAACATTTTGACGACAGCATCCTTTATCCTTTAAAGTTGTGACTCGCGTTTTGAAGTGATAACAAATTTAGCAGGAAGGTTATTATTCATGAACCGCCTCCCCCTATATCGCTGCTTGCCAGTTAGCTGTTAATCATGTCAGTAAAAAGTTGAATTGATGTTTGTCTCATGGTACATGGCAGAAGCGGACCCCCCTGGGAGATGTCTGCCTGGATCTACTGAGAAGCTCCCGGGAGGCCCAGAATGAGACTCCTCGCTGCGATCAGGTGTGGTGAAGCAGGACTGAAGTTCTCCAGTGTGTGTGTGTGTGTGTCTGTGTGTGTGTGTGTGTGTGTGTGTGTGTGTGTGAAAACCCCAGACCTAAACAAAGAAAATCTTAATACAAAATCAATTTAAAATATGTGACACAATATGTTTTCCAGGAGCTTTTCCGTCTGTGCAAGATAGCCAGAGCCTTCCCAGTGAGCAGTGCAGCATGTGAGCGAGCGACCTGGGTGTCCTCAGCATGTCCAAGCGTCTTCTTGGGAGAGTTTCAGCGCGGCGGACACTGTAGCTGAGGTGGATAAGTGTTCCTTTCTACTTGAACACTTTTAAGGTTTGAGCACCTGTGGAAGCACCATTTGTAGTTGTGGAAATTAAATTACTGAACAAGTTTGGAGCGCTTGTAAAAGCAAAACTTGAACCTGTGTGTTGTCCCAGGAGTTAAGCTGATGTATTTACATCACATCTGTAAATAGACAAAAAAAGACAAGCTATGCATTTACATAGTTTTACGTTGTTTCTTTTTTTTTTTTTTTTTGACTGAAAATGTGATGTACTGCACCTTTAAACGCTGGAGTTTCATCTCCTGACATGTGACGGCCGTCTGTCCAGCAGAACATGACTCTGATCGGCGAAATCAACCAGCTGCGTCTGGCCAGGACCCAGATCAAGGACTACAAGACTCAGGTCTCCACGTTCAAAAGGTCCAGCAGGCTCCGGCCCGCCTCGGATCAAGGAGCAGCGGGGGGCCGAATGAGGACGACCTCTGACCCCGTCAGCTCGGGGATCGGCTGAAGAACCAGCCTCAGTTCTTTTCTCTCCATCGTCATGCAGCAGCATCAGCTTTACAGTAAAACCAGAGTGGAAATGTGTTTCTAGTTTGAAGTCCAAAGAGGCTGGGCTGATCAGGAAAACAGAAGAGTCGGCATGTCGACAAACTTTTCATGAGAAAAATATGAACAAAAGTGATAAAGAATTTTTCCCAACACATGGTTGACTTGGTTTGTCTTTATTAATCATTAGACAGAACACAAAACAGCATTAAACAGATGAGCTGTCAGACTGTGGAAGCCCCCTCGTCTGATCAGGCTCTGAAAGTAAGAACAATGAGAACAGTGAACAGGCTCAGATGTTTGCAGACATCTTGGCGGCGGCGAGCTTCAGGTCTCTGGAGTGAGCCCCGATGCGCTGGTGGAGCTTGTCCGTGGCAGCGGACAGGGTGTTGTAGATGGCCTGGAGGGGACAGGAGGAAGGCGTCAGCGCGGGAACAGGAAGTGGCCTGCTGCTGCTGCGGGAGGCCGCCGGTACCTGGGCTTTCTCCGTCTCCTCGCCGCAGACGTCCCTCAGGCTCTTGAGCTCGGCCCTCAGTGCTGCGTCTGGCCGGAGATCTTCTGGATCTTGTCGGCCATCTCCTCGCGATTCTGCTTACATATAGTCTAGTGGAAATGTACTATAATATGAATGCATATAATCTGGCTTGTAAAACTGCTTGTGTAGCTTTAATCATAACTGGACGAGCCCCCAGAAACTGGGGACTGAATGAGCCACGAGGCTGGGAGTGAGGATGGCAAGGTCTGGTGATCAAGGTTTTGTCCACTGTAGGGACGTTACTGTTGTGTTTCTGTGTATTTGTCTGCTGTGTTGTCCCATGTTTGAGGAGGATGGTAACTACAACGATTTCACAGAAGACTGTGTTGCTTCCATCATCTCCAGCTGCAATCTGATGTCAACGTACATGCAGGCAGTATCAAAATAACATATTGTGTAGTGGAAGCCAAAATTACCTTTCACAGTAAATGTCTCTTTTTATATTAACTATGCTATGCATTGTATAACATATAACAATCATCGTCAATTTCTTAAAACGAAATTAAGCATATTTTACCACAGAAAATGGACAGAAACAATAAGATCAGAGGGTGTTTAAGATTGTGGTTACGAGTGTCATTCAGTGTCCAGTGAACCTTCACAAAGCAATCAGGAAGCAGCCATGAGCAGTCAGTCCCGCTCTCTCACCAGCACTCTGAAACGTGTCCGCAGAAAAAAGGGATCTGCATCCAGAGCGTCTCAGGTTTACAGTCAGGCCCTCCTGAAGACACGCACTGACACTGCAAAACAGGATTTCTAAGAAAGTTAAAAAAAAAAAAAAAAAAATCTTATTTCAGGGAAATTGTTCTTATTTATTGTCTAAAAATTTAAATAATCTTGACAAGCAAGTTTTGCTCTAGAAAATTTTTCTTATTTTATGAAAATATATCTAACATTTTCTCAATAAGATACTACAGCTAATATTGAGCTAGAATTACTAGTAATGTGCTACAACAATGGTATACATGAAATCCCGGCAGGGGAACAAGATCTTTTTTCTTATTTTAAGAGAGAGATAAATTGCAAAAGTTCTCAAGTCAAGAAACTACAGCGATTCAAGTCTGAATTCACCTGATTTTTATGCACTGTCAATAGAACAGAACCAAAATCTGGTGTACCCTCATCTTAAGCGTCCTTTGTTTACAATTGGAGCGATAGTCTAGTGGTAGAGCATCTGCCTCTCAGCCGAGAGGTCCGGGTTCGCGTCCCGGCTGTCCTCGTGACAGAGAAACTTCCCACTGCAACTAGTGGGTCGATCCGGGTCTGCGACCCGCTAACCATCGCCTTTTTAGACGCCTTTCTCACTGCCTGAGACCCTTTCGGTACCCGATCCGTACCCGGAACACGATCCGTACCAGACGCCTCTGCGCATGCGCCAACTCCCCGCGCATGCGCAGAAGTGGGCGAATTTTCCGACACTCTGCGGTGGTAATTAAATATAAAAATATATATTTTAATTGCTGCCAACTGTCACGAATTGGCCGGATTCACACGCTCCCACGCCACATCCTCCATTTCTCCCGCTGAAATGTCTTTTCAGGGACTTTGTTTTAGATTTCGGCTCAAAAGTGATCTGTGATCTACCTGTTCAGCCTGTGAACTCGCGATCGTTTAGTTTTGTCTCAGAGGCCGTGAAGAGATGAACTAACGCTGTCAGGTATGTGTGTTTTCAGTATTTATGCTCTTAAAGTTATAATGACATTTTCTAATTCGTTTATGTCTGTTGTGAGAACATTTTAAGGCATTTTGAGCGCTTTGTGGACACTCTTCGGAGGGTTCCATGCTTCATCAGTGAAGCTGCTTCACTCCGTCCTCCCAGCCTGCTCCTTGCTACCATCTGGTCTGTATCGATGCTGATCAATCAGGGACTCCAGAGCAGGATTCACGATTGTTTATCAGTTTTGGGATACAGCTGTTGTTCTTATGAGTTCGTTTGCAAGCTGAAATGTGGTCAAATAAAACTAGACAGACATATCTCTGCAGTTACTATGCATTCAATAATTCATGTCTATGTGTAGAACTTAAGAACAGTTTTTTGGTCACTTGTTAACGATTTGTTTTCACATGTTAAAAAAGGGGAATTACAACACACTTGCTTGTGATATTAACCTGTTAGGAGACAGTCACTGGTTCACTCCTGTAGCTTTAATAAACCAACATGAGGTTTGATAAGACAGGGCCAGTGGCAGGAGGAAAGAGGGAACAGGTTTTATCAAGATCAGCAGAGCCTCAGGACGACAGAACAAGAACAGCTTTGTTGTTTGCTGATTCAGTGAAAGGAAAACAAGAAAACAGTCACATTTAAGAGCTGATTCCCTCTGTTCTTTGTCCAGTCTTCATAGATGATGGGGCTAAACCTGTCCCAGAAGTTTGCCACCATCACAGGGATGGTCCTGGTCCTGCCCCACTCCAATGCAGATGCAGTGTGTTTTCTGTGGTGGGATTAAACAAGACCAAGACCAGGAACAGCTTGGCTCTGGTTGGAACCCTGGAACCCTGGAGTCCTGGAGCCCTGCTTCAAGTGGGAGCCCTTCCCCTCCCCAGCATCTGGGCCTCAAAGACCACGACTCAGTACAAGAAGACTCAGAGCTTCAACATTTTGACGACAGCATCCTTTATCCTTTAAAGTTGTGACTCGCGTTTTGAAGTGATAACAAATTTAGCAGGAAGGTTATTATTCATGAACCGCCTCCCCCTATATCGCTGCTTGCCAGTTAGCTGTTAATCATGTCAGTAAAAAGTTGAATTGATGTTTGTCTCATGGTACATGGCAGAAGCGGACCCCCCTGGGAGATGTCTGCCTGGATCTACTGAGAAGCTCCCGGGAGGCCCAGAATGAGACTCCTCGCTGCGATCAGGTGTGGTGAAGCAGGACTGAAGTTCTCCAAACCAAACACCACCCGCTGTGTTTCTGCGACACCTGTCAGAATGACTGCTCCACGGCCGGGCTTCGCTCTCCACTCGTCCAGTTTCTGGATCTGATTCTCGATCAGCATCACGGCCACCCCGAACACCAGGACCGCCAGGAGGAGCAGAACAAAATAACATCAACCAGCATGTTACACCAACGCTGTTTGTGTCCATATGGGAAGAGCACCTGAGGCCCAGTCTGCATATCCGCCCGCGGACAATCAATCCCTGAAGTCCTGCATGGAGATTTATTAATCTGAGAATAAAGTCAGAATTCTGAGTAACCTGTGGCAATCAGTACTGGTACAGTGGAAAGGTCAAACTCTGTGAAATAGAACCAAGTGTATGAGGGTAACACATGATGGAATTACTTATTGCTTAAAAGGCCTGACATCTGAAACGGCCACAAACTGAAAAACAAAAACTACCCAGTCACACTTGATTCATTCCCATTGGGAAATTGCTTTTTTCACATTGAGCCATCTAGGATTCTAGGGTCACAGTGAGGGAGCACAGGGAGCTTATGGGGGTCAAAGTTCACGGCCAGAGACCCACAGTGTCTGCGCCTCCCCCACTCCTGCCCAGCTCCATCGTCCCTCTTCTTCCTTACAGGGCCTGTGGTGCCTGAGCTGAAACCCGCTGCTGTCAGAATGGGCAGCAACACACACTGTACACCTGCTTCCATCGTTTGGTCCCTCCGTATGGAACCATTGCTCCACAGCAGGGCTGTCAAACACACAACCTGCAGGCCAAAACATTCAAACCACAATGAGGCATTGACTTTTTTAAGTTGTCAGGTGTTTTCACTGAGCCAAACCTGCTGATGAGGGGCGGGTGGGCAGGACGGGGCCCTCATTAAGCTATCCAGTATTTAAAAGCAAATTCAAACACTAACTGAGAAAATAATACATATTCAAATAATGCATAGAAGCTCCTAAAATACCTTATTTTTCTTGGCATGAATGCACTGCTCCCGTGAAGTCCAGAAAAAGTCAAGCAGTGCACTAAATTCTACAGATGGGGTCAAAATAACCAATCAGAAATCCTGAGGGTGGGTGTCAAACCGTTTTACAAGGAATTATCGCCATCTACTGTTCAGCTATGTGAATAGACGTTCAGCTTTTTTCCCCCTGGACTCTATTTTCACTGGCAAACACCCACGTGGTCCGTGGCCCACCAGGTGAGAAATATTTGGGGAAAACATTTGGAATTGTCAAAAAAGAAAAAGAAAAAAGCTTCAATGCAAAGCTGATAATTGTGCGTGCAACTGTAACTGGTCTGGCCCACCTGAGATCAAACTGTTGTGGAAGTGGAAAAAGCATCTTTCTAACAGCATTCACCCCCACCAGCCTCATTACAGAGTCTCCCCTCTACAAAGGCTGAGATTACACTCAGGAGGGAGGAGGAATCTGTTTTTTCCAATGAAATGGACTTCATGTAAGAGTTATAAAAACTGTTGTCCATCTGAAAGCGTCAATATCGAAATGAGCTGCTGTCAAATTCAAAGTTCACCCTGAAGAAGAGGCATGCATGCAGGAATCAGTTTTCTTCCTGATGAGCATTTGGAATCAGCTCTTATAAACTGTACTTTATGGATATGCAGCGTGGTACCTTCACAAGCTGCTTCAGTCTGAAACCAAGGAGTCCCTCACTCTCCTGGATCCAGAAAAGGATGTCGGTGCGGGTGTCCAGGCGCCATCATTGCCACTTAGTGACTGTGGTCCGGATCAGCGGCATCAGGTCTGCATCAAGGCCTCCACCGTGTGGAGCTGGAGGCTGGCTGAGGCGCAGGACCAGCATTGATGGTGAGGGGTCCACAGACATCCAGCGTGCTGATTTTCAAACCTGTCCTACAGGTGCTGCTCCTCTCTGTCTTAAACCCCATGTCTTGATCAGAGGGCTGTCTTTCCGTGGCTGCTGAGGAGGGTTGAGCCTCTGAACCAGGATCTCCATCCTCTATGGGTGGATGTACTGTCATCTGTTATTTCCTGACAGGGTCCCTCATGCATTCTGCTCAACACTTATGCAGCTGAAGCCAATGTCCAAAAATCTGATTTAGAAAAAAAAAGCTGGAGTAAAGCAAAAGTAATCCGTCCGCCAAGCAGACGAGCCCGTTGTCTCTGTGACCGCCGCATCGCTGTGAGTCAGCCGTCGGTCGCTGGGCTGGTTTGGATGGTCCTCAGGGAGCACACTGTCACAGATGGAGTGTCCTAACAGGAGAGAGGGCACAGGTTCTATCTTCATCCTCATGTTAGCCATCTTCTAAAGCCACAGAGGAAACCTTCCCCATAAAAGGCAGCAGTTCCTATAAATTCTCTCCAGTGCTCATGTGTTTGATGTGAATGTAAGATACCAAGAGCTGTTGTCCACATATTTTCTCTATGGACGCAGAGACTATTTCGAGATTTTGGGGGCCTGTTTACATGGCAACGGTGCAGGTCCTGGAGCAGGTCCTGGTGCAGGTCCTGGTGCAGGTCCTGGAGCAGGTCCTGGTGCAGGTCCTGGAGCAGGTCCTGGAGCAGGTCCTGCCTTTGACACCTCTACAGAATTAAGTCCAGGTTAGTCCAAGTGGATCACATCTCATTCACAACCTCTTATTTTTTTGCGAGCTAATACCCAACTGCATCCACATAAATTGTCTTTTAGACAAAATATGTTGTTGTCACAAAATTATTATTGGTCTCACGGAAACCTATATAATAATAATAATAATAATAATAATAATAATAATAATAATAATAACAAACTCCCATAATAATAATAATAATAATAATAATAAACTCCCAGTCCTGCAAATGGCTGTAGCAAACACACAACTATGCAGCGATTTTCGAAAAGAAAAACTGCAATTTCAACAGGTCTGCGTGGCCTGAATCATAGCCACGTTAATACTGCGGTCAAGTGAGCCTACACTTCTTAGCCCGCAGTCAAATGAGCCGCACGTTCACTAGCTGTGCGCAAATACACCGAGCATTACGGTAACACCGTTCCAAAACCCATTTCAAAAAAAAGTGGAGCACGACGGAACACAGCTCACTGCATGTAATACATTATATATTGATGATTATATATTACTGCACTTCATGAATTATATATTACTTTCATAAACACTATGAAGTATGAATACTGTGTACTTTTACTCTGATTTGTTGCCAAAGTTCATTAGACATAGTAAGACAAGCCATTGTTATCTGACTTTGAAGTGCATTACAATCCTGTTTTTCAATAAGTAGTCCACAAAACCAGTACTGCTGGACTTAATACATTACAAATTACCTGCATAAGTACTATGAAGTACTATTACTGTGTACTTTTCCTGTAATTTGTCGCCAAAGTTCCCCGTTGGTGTGAATAAAAGCCATTTTCACCTAACTTTGAAGTGCATTAAAATCCTTTTTTCAATAAGTAGTCCACAAAATCAGTACTTCTGGACTTAGTACATTACATATTACTTGTACAATGACTATGAAGTACCTTTACAGTGTACTTTTCATGTAATGTGTCACCAAAGTTCCCTGTTGTTATAAATAAAAGCCAATTTTGCCTGACTTTGAAGTGCAATAAAATCCTTTTTTTCAATAAGTAGTCCACAAAATCAGTACTGCTGGACTTAGTACATTATATATTCCTTGTACAATGACTATGAAGTACTTTTACTGTGTAGTTTTCCTGGAATTCATTGCCAAAGTTCAATGTTGTTGTAAATAAAAGCCAATTTCGCCCGACTTTGAAGTGCATTAAAATCCTTTTTTTCAATAAGTAGTCCACGAAATCAGTACTGCTGGACTTAATACATTACAAATTACTTGCACAAGTACTATTAAGTACTATTACTGTGTACTTTTCCTGTAATTTGTCGCCAAAGTTCAACGTTGTTGTAAATAAAAGCCAATTTCGCCTGACTTTGAAGTGCAATAAAATCTTTTTTTTGATAAGTGGTCCACAAAATCAGTACTGCTGGACTTAGTACATTATATATTACTTGTACAATGACTATGAAGTACTTTGACTGCGTACTTTTCCTGTAATTCATGGCCAAAATCCCCATTTCATGTGAATAAAAGCCATTTTTGTCTGACTTTGAAGTGCATTAAAATCCTTTTTTTCAATAAGTAGTCCCCGAAATCAGTACTGCTGGACTTAATACATTACAAATTACTTGCACAAGTACTATGAAGTACTATTACTGTGTACTTTTCCTGTAATTTGTCACCAAAGTTCAACATTGTTGTAAATAAAAGCCAATTTCGCCCGACTTTGAAGTGCAATAAAATCCTTTTTTTTTCGATAAGTAGTCCACAAAATCAGTACTGCTGGACTTAGTACATTCTATATTACTTGTACAATGACTATGAAGTACTATTACTGTGTAGTTTTCCTGGAATTCATTGCCAAAGTTCCCTTTTGTTGTAAATAAAAGCCAAATTCGCCCGAATTTGAAGTGCAATAAAATCCTTTTTTTCAATAAGTAGTTCACAAAATCAGTACTGCTGGACTTAACACATTACATATTACTTGTACAAGGACTTTGAAGTATTTTTACTGTGTGCTTTTCCTGTAATGTGTCACCAAAGTTCGTTTTTGTTGTAAATAAAAGCCAATTTCCCCCGACTTTGAAGTGCATTAAAATCCTTTTTTTCAATAAGTAGTCCCCGAAATCAGTACTGCTGGACTTAATACATTACAAATTACTTGCACAAGTACTATGAAGTACTATTACTGTGTACTTTTCCTGTAATTTGTCACCAAAGTTCAACATTGTTGTAAATAAAAGCCAATTTCGCCCGACTTTGAAGTGCAATAAAATCCTTTTTTTTTTCGATAAGTAGTCCACAAAATCAGTACTGCTGGACTTAGTACATTCTATATTACTTGTACAATGACTATGAAGTACTATTACTGTGTGGTTTTCCTGGAATTCATTGCCAAAGTTCCCTTTTGTTGTAAACAAAAGCCAATTTCGCCTGAATTTGAAGTGCAATAAAATCCTTTTTTTCGATAAGCAGTCCACAAAATCAGTACTGCTGGACTTAGTACATTACATATTACTTGCACAAGCACTATGAAGTACTATTACTGTGTACTTTTCCTGTAATTCATCGACAAAGTTCCCAGTTGATGTGAATAAAAGCCATTGTCGCTTTGAATTGTCGCCCGACTTTGAAGTGCAATAAAATCCTTTTTTTCAATAAGTAGTCCACGAAATCAGTACTGCTGGACTTAATACGTACTTGCACAAGTACTATGAAGTACTGTTACTGTGTACTTTTCCTGTAATTTGTCGCCAAAGTTCCCTGTTGTTGTAAATAAAAGCCAATTTCGCCTGACTTTTGAAGTGCAATGAAACCAATTTTTTCAATAAGTAGTCCACGAAATCAGTACTGGTGGACTTAATACAATACATATTACTTGTACAAGCACTGTGAAGTACTTTTACTGTGGACTTTTCCTGTCATTTGTCACCAAAGTCAGGCAAAATTGGCTTTTATTTACAACAGGGAACTTTGACAATGGATTCCAGTAAAACTACACAGTAATAGTACTTCATAGTACTTGTGCAAGTAATTTGTAATGTATTAAGTCCAGCAGTACTGATGTCATGGACTACTTATTGAAAAAAAGGATTTTAATGCACTTCAAAGTCGGGCCAAAATTAGCTTTTATTCATACCTACAGGGAACTTTGGTGACACATTACAGGAAAAGTACACAGTAAAAATGCTTCAAAGTCCTTGTACAAGTAATATGTAATGTGTTAAGTCCAGCAGTACTGATTGTGTGGACTACTTATTGAAAAGAAGGATTTTATTGCACTTCAAAGTTAGGCGAAAATGGCTTTTATTCACATCAATAGGGAACTTTGGCAATGAATTACAGGAAAAGTACACAGTAATAGTACTTCATAGTCATTGTGCAAATAATTTGTAATGTATTAAGTCCAGCAGTACTGATGTCATTGACTACTTTTTGAAAAAAAGGATTTTAATGCACTTCAAATTTGGGCCAAAATTAGCTTTTATTCACACCTACATTGAATTTTGGTGACACATTACAGGAAAAGTACACAGTAAAAATACTTCAAAGTCCTTGTACAAGTAATATGTAATGTGTTAAGTCCAGAAGTACTGATTTTGTGGACTACTTATCGAAAAAAAGGATTTTATTGCACTTCAAAGTCAGGCGACAATGGCTTTTATTTACAACAACGTTGAACTTTGGCGACAAATTACAGGAAAAGTACACAGTAAAAGTACTTCATAGTCATTGCACAAGTAATATGTAATGTACTAAGTCCAGCAGTACTGATTTTGTGGACTACTTATCGAAAAAAAGGATTTTATTGCACTTCAAAGTCGGGCGAATTTGGCTTTTATTTACAACAACGTTGAACTTTGGCGACAAATTACAGGAAAAGTACACAGTAATAGTACTTCATAGTACTTGTGCAAGTAATTTGTAATGTATTAAGTCCAGCAGTACTGATTTCGTGGACTACTTATTGAAAAAAAGGATTTTAATGCACTTCAAAGTTAGGCGAAATTGGCTTTTATTTACAACAACAGGGAACTTTGGTTATGAATTCCAGGAAAACTACACAGTAATAGTACTTCATAGTCATTGTACAAGTAATATATAATGTTCTCAGTCCAGCAGTACTGATTTTGTGGACTACTTATCGAAAAAAAGGATTTTATTGCACTTCAAAGTCGGGCGAAATTGGCTTTTATTTACAACAAAAGGGAACTTTGGCAATGAATTCCAGGAAAACTACACAGTAATAGTACTTCATAGTACTTGTGCAGGTAATTTGTAATGTATTAAGTACAGCAGTCCTGATTTCGTTGACTACTTACTGAAAAAAAGGATTTTAATGCACTTCAAAGTCAGGTGAAATTGGCTTTTATTTACATCAACAGGAAACTTTGGTAACAAATTACAGGAAAAGTACACAGTTAAAGTACTTCAAAGTACTTGTGCAAGTCATTTTTAATATATTATGTACAGCAGTATTAATATCGTGGACTACTTATTGAAAAAAAGGATTTTAATGCACTTCAAAGTCGGGGGAAATTGGCTTTTATTTACAACAAAAACGAACTTTGGTGACACATTACAGGGAAAGTACACAGTAAAGGTACTTCATAGTCATTGTACAAGTAATATGTAATGTACTAAGTCCAGCAGTACTGATTTTGTGGACTACTTATTGAAAAAAGGATTTTAATACACTTCAAAGTTAGGTGAAAATGGCTTTTATTCACAACAACGGGGAACTTTGGTGACACATTACAGGAAAAGCACACAGTAAAAATACTTCAAAGTCCTTGTACAAGTAATATGTAATGTGTTAAGTCCAGCAGTACTGATTTTGTGAACTACTTATTGAAAAAAAGGATTTTATTGCACTTCAAATTTGGGCGAAATTGGCTTTTATTTACAACAAAAGGGAACTTTGGCAATGAATTCCAGGAAAACTACACAGTAATAGTACTTCATAGTCATTGTACAAGTAATATAGAATGTACTAAGTCCAGCAGTACTGATTTTGTGGACTACTTATCGAAAAAAAAAGGATTTTATTGCACTTCAAAGTCGGGCGAAATTGGCTTTTATTTACAACAATGTTGAACTTTGATGACAAATTACAGGAAAACTACACAGTAATAGTACTTCATAGTACTTGTGCAAGTAATTTGTAATGTATTAAGTCCAGCAGTACTGATTTCGGGGACTACTTATTGAAAAAAAGGATTTTAATGCACTTCAAAGTCAGACAAAAATGGCTTTTATTCACATGAAATGGGGATTTCGGCCATGAATTACAGGAAAAGTGCACAGTAATAGTACTTCATAGTCATTGTACAAGTAATATGTAATGTACTAAGTCCAGCAGTACTGATTTATTTGACTACTTATGAAAAAAAAGGATTTTATTGCACTTCATAGTCGGGCGAAATTGGATTTTATTTACAACAACGGGGAACTTTGGCGACAAATTACAGGAAAAGTACACAGTAATAGTACTTCATAGTACTTGTGCAGGTAATTTTCAATGTATTAAGTCCAGCAGTACTGATTTTGTGGACTACTTATTGAAAAACAGGATTGTAATGCACTTCAAAGTCAGATAACAATGGCTTGTCTTACTATGTCTAATGAACTTTGGCAACAAATGAGAGTAAAAGTACACAGTATTCATACATCTTAGTGTTTATGAAAGTAATATATAATTCATGAAGTGCAGTAATATATAATCATCAATATATAATGTATTACATGCAGTGAGCTGTGTTCCGTCGTGCTCCACTTTTTTTTGAAATGGGTTTTGGAACGGTGTTACCGTAATGCTCGGTGTATTTGCGCACAGCTAGTGAACGTGCGGCTCATTTGACTGCGGGCTAAGAAGTGTAGGCTCACTTGACCGCAGTACGTTAATGGGGGTTTTAATAAACCAAAACCGTCAAGAATTCAGCAAGTTCAGTGTATTATTGTCAGTGCAGGCTGCTCACCTTCCATCCACCACTGCAGAGCGCTCCGGAGAAGCCCCCTGGGTAAGATGGCCGACCGCTGACGCCGCCGACGAAACTCCAATGAGCCATCTGGCCTTTCTATTTGTAAATCTATGGCCTGTGCCTTCAATTGAAATAATAATGATGAAAAAAAAAACAATAGACGGTGCGGGGTGAAGAGCAGGAAGTGAGTTTTTCAATCGTCCAATCAGCTTTCTCTGACGTCACGTTGATTTGCATATTTCCCGTCATGCACTTGAAAAAGTCGGAAATAATCGGTCGTGGTCTGATCAGAACCGGAGTGGATCTGCGAGCCTTTGTGAGATCGATGTGACAACCTGTCGGGGGTCCTGTTGGTCGGGTTTGGGCTAACTTCCCATGTGGTCCCACCGGGAGTCAGACCCGTCTCCATTACATGCTACTTAAATAGCGCTCAGTCACATTCGTATTTTGTACAGCAGTCCAGTCTGGCAGCTCGTGCTCGTGACGGACGAGATGCAGTAGTAGCTGCTGGACAGCCTGTCTGATGGCACTGGGGATTGGTGAATCGGGCAGGTGGGCTGTTGTACCGGGTGTGAGACTAGGTCGGAGAACTTACTCCGGGACCGTGATGAGACGAGAGGTCTCTCTGGCCCGTATCTCACACTTTGATTTTAAATTTTCGTTTCAACATACGTTTCAACTCTTTCACAACGTCGAAAAAATGCACAAAATACAGAAAAAATATAACTTTTTCAGGAGCCATTTTACTGACTGGAGATTATTTTTTATTCAGTTTCTTAGATCTAGTAGTTATTATAAAAACAAATTTTGGCTTTCTCAATGTTTTTTTTCAGTCTCTCCACATTTTCATTTCCTGAGAGACTTACAAATTGGCTTTTTTTTTTTTTTAACTGAACCGTGTTATCTCCGACGTATGCTAGCTGAGGTTACAAACAACACAGTTTCGGGTTTTACCTTGGTAATTGTGAATGTAGCTTGGAATATAAAGTTGGAATCCCTTGGTTTTTTTACTCCATGCTGCAGCCACTATATGGAGCCATATTATTCTTGCATTGCGTCTCATCATGCCTACTTCTTCATTAATGCTCACACTGTCAAACTTGCATTTCAACTTTCACTTTACATTTGTACATGTCACGCTCTTTTATTGCAGGTCTGACCTGACAACAATACATTTACAAAAGGTGAATGCTATTTTTACGACAAACCTAGTTTTATATCAATCTTTAACAATATCTGCTTAGAAGCTCTTCATATATTTTGGCTCTTCATATATTTTGGCTCGTCAGTGGAACCACAGCTTCTCCATCAAACACTATTGATTGCGGATTGCAGATAAACAGTGCCACCTAGTGGCTGGGGAACAATGACATTTCAAGTTCAAGCAAGTTTTGTTCTAGAAAATTATTCATATTTTAAGAAAATATATCTAACATGTAACATTTTCTCAGTAAGATACTACAGCTAATATTGAGCTAGAATTACTGGTAATAAGCTACAACAAAGGTATACATGAAATCCCGGCAGGGGAACAAGATGTTTTTTTTCTTATTTTCATCTGTTGATCTGAATTCACCTGTTTTTATGCACTGTCAGTAGAACAGAACCAAAATCGGATCTACCCTCATCTTGAGCGTCCTTTTCTACCAGCTGGAGTGATAGTCTAGTGGTAGAGCATCTGCCTCTCAGCCGAGAGGTCGTGGGTTCGCGTCCCGGCTGTCCTCGTGACAGGAGAACAGAAACCCAAATAACAAAGTCCTATTGATTGTGCAGTGTTTATTTGTTTTCTTGTCTATTTTTAACAAATCAGCAAAACATTTGTGATTGTCTATCTAAACTCTCCGTGATGTGCTGTGAGACTGAAGTGAAGTCAGCCGGCCAAGCAGCGAGCCTCAGCGTACTTACAAATCGGCTATTTTTTTTTTTAACTGAACCGTGTTATCTCCGACGTATGCTAGCTCAGGTTAAAACAACACAGTTTTGGGTTTTACCTTGGTAATTGTGAATGTAGCTTGTAACGTAAAGTTGGAATCCCTTGGTTGTCAGCGTGTGAAGAATGAACGCCTAGCTACTCTGCTGCTGCACGAGTGACCGGAAGTAGTTACGCTGGCTGAGAATGTAGCGGAAGTACGTCAGTCCAGCTCGGGCATATGCCCTATTGCCTTTGATTATTTCAGTTATTACTCATTTGTTGTAACTGAATGTAGAGACAATCAGAGGATTTCTGTGTGATGGAGCAGGAGTCCACTACCATCACTGCTTCACTTTGCTTAAAGCCTATATTGAAGCCTTTTAAAGGCTTTCTCTCAAGAGACATTGGGCTGTAGACAACAGGTATTTCTAGAGAAACTAAAACCCAACCCAGTCCCGGATACAATAATACTGAAGGAGGATTACCGGACATATTGATATGTTAATATATTCTCTTACTGATACCTGTAGTTCTTCACAATGTCCACTAGATGGAGCCACAGCTAAAGTTTGACTTTGAGACAGCATTGAAACAAGTGCTATCTCTCACGAGATTTATTCAATTGAATCTATTCTATATATCCATTCTTATTGTCTAAGATATTGATTTACCATTACTTTAACCTAGCCAACAGTAGAAAGAGTAGACGATTTCTTGAAACCACTCTTAAAATGCTTGAACTCTGTTCAATAAACTTCTCAGTACTTTTGAGTGAAATTTCACAGTAATTTCATCCAGAACAACAAAATATACTCTTACACGGGAGGTACTGGGAATGTAATTTTTGTTTTTCCTTATACATTTAGTGTTGGCGTCTGCAAGAATGTCTGCAGTGCCATTCTGTTACAAGAATGAGACTTGTTTTCAGACACAAAGTTAAAAAGTACCAGTATGTGGAAAAGAAAGTCAAGTTTGACACAATAGGTACAAGAAATAGAATAGGTACAAACTAAAAACAAGCCCCATGACTTTCGTTAGATTTTCTGTGTTGAATTGTAAATGACATAAAATAAGATGACTCATTTAAAAAAAAAAAAAAGGAATTAAGGCAAAATTGGAAGTTGTGTCCAAACAGAATCCAATAGAATTTGAGAAAAAACATTTGCAAAACTCAACATGTACTAAAAACGCTTCAATTGATTATCCTTAAATATGTAAGAAAACAAATTTAACTTCAGATTTTTCTTGTATGTTTTTCAACAAGTGTGTTACTTGTGTTCAAACTTCAGAATCAGGTCACAGACAACGCTGGATGTTGTCTTCTTAGCTCGAGGTCTAAGGTTGGTTCTTCTCAGCGTTTTTAAGGGGAAAAAAAAGTTTTAAGAAAAGAATGAGGAGACGTGACAGAGGGTTTTCAATTTTTATTGACTTTTTGGACAGTTTCTTTTCCAGTGTCATCCATAACCGTTCACTTCAATGGTATTTGCATATTCTTTCTTTCATTTCTAGGAGGATATAAACAAAGGTAGGCTGATGTGCGACGCTGAATCATCTCGTCAACAAAATCTGCAGAATTCAGCACTGAGTTTAACGAGGGACCTGCAGACACCATGAGGCATCCTCTCTACCTTGTTTGTATCTTTCTAGTTGTAAGGCTGATTTTGAAAAACAAAAACAAAACAAGAAAGGGCCATTGCTATTGAGCAGAGTGACCTGCATAGCAACTGGAAGACAAAAGGACTGGACACTGACCCAATACAGAGGAGCAACACCAGACACCACTAGACATGTAAGTTGGCACAAGATGGTTTGCTGTCTTTGCACACAATCGCACAATGTCCTACTGCAGAGTGATTTTTTTTTAATATGTGGAAAACAGTCCATTGAACAGTTAGTGTGAGGCTGTGATGCACTGGAGCTCTAGGCCTAGTGTTGTAAGAGTTTCTTTTTTTTTTTTTTTTTTCAATTTCCTTGTTTTCTTCTTCCTCCCGTTTTTTTCTCTTCAAGTTTTGGCGCGATCTCCGAGCATCTGGCAGTTAGAGCAGGTGCCTCTCTGCAAGTGGCTGAACACGTCCCTCCGATCCCCACGCCCCGTTTTGTAGTTATGCCCCATTCATAAGGCTACAAGGTACATGCCGCTACTCACCCATGTTCTCACAAGCACAGTCAGAAGCAAACGGAAGGACGCCGACGGAGGACAACCACTACACTGTGCTTGAAAGGGAAGGGTTCAATGACCAGACAGTTTTCACTTGGCTACATGGATAAAAGCAGGTGGGAGGAGGGATGCTCGAACAACCGCCGGTGTGTCTCAGTACGTCGCCGGCGCTAATTCAACCCCTTCAGCCCGACCTGCGAAGGCAACTAAGAGAAGGGCAGCTCAAAGAAACACATCGAAGTCTGGCCACCGCTGAATTTGATTTGACAGTTCGACCCACAATGAAATGTTAGCTTTAAGCAACGTCTACACACAGTCTTTCACAGACTGACTTCACCACTGCACCTGCCTAGTTTTGTCCTCCTTATGAAACCTTATTCTTATATAATGCAGGACACAAAGCTCACGAGTCAATTACAGTATCCGACAGCACTTTGAGACGGATGAATGTGGGAGGGCTGATCAAGAGGAATGAAGAGAAAGGGGTCAGCGGTCAGTCCAGTCAGAGGTGGAGTGGCTGGGAGGGAGGGAGGGAGGGAGGCAAGGGGGGGAAATGACTTGGGTAGAGGGAAGATTGTGTCCGATTCGGGTTCAGGCCGACGTAATAAGCAGCACGGCTTAGAAGCGCTTTGGTCCCCAGGGTGAGGCCTTTGCGGCCACAGGGGCTACGAAGCTCGGGAAGTCTTCAGAGCTGCTCATGTCAGGAGCCTGAGAGCAGACACAAACATCACTGAGGACGCTTTTACATCCACAGAGGCAGGAGACGCCACCGCAGACAGGCACGGGTGCTCAAGAGAAAAGTGAACCTGAACACCAGTGTGCCAGCGGAGTGTCGTTCCCCGAGACCGCTCACCTTCTCATTGGTGTTAGTCCAGGGAGCCTCCCTCACCACAAAGCCTTTGGATGGGCCGCGCTGTTCATCGCCGGCAGCAGCGCTGCTGCTCGGGGGCCTCATGTAAGCCATCTTCGCTAAGTTTTCCACCACATCTGCCATCTGGAGAAATCGCCACCAAAAAGACAGGTGCCTGAGCGAACTTGTCGTTATCACCGACCGGTCGGCGTTGATTGATTGTGCGGAGGAGGGATGAGCTCACGTATTCCTCTTCCAGGTTCAGGAGGTGGTCGATGGCTTCATCCACGAGCTAAACTAAACTAGCAAATGTGCAGAATAAAATCATTTGAACTCAACTGAAATGGAAAGTGACCTTTTGTGGTTTTCTCTGACAAATGGAAAATGTAATTTTCCACCATCACATAAAGCAAAGCTGGAGACCCGACATGGCCTGAACCACTGCAGGAAGTGATCATGTTCCTGTAACCTGTTCCATCAGTAAAACTGCAGCGTTATTAAGGAGGAGTGACAGTGGAGCAGAGCTGGACGACTCTCTCTGATCAGAGCTGACAATATATGAAGTGTATCCTCCAGACAAATACAAACTGACCATTTCTAAGTACTGTGAATACTATCACCACCAGCGGAAGTGAAAGATCTTACTTTGCGAAGTCCAGATAAGCCATGTGGCCATGGTAGAAGCCGGGCTTCTTCTCTTTCCATGAGGTGATGTTTTTCACAAAACGAATCTGGAGATGACAGATTAAAACAAGCTCAATATGGAAAAGAGTAGCTGCAGTTTGGTGCTTGAGATGAATGTTAAAGTTCTGAAGTCACTGAAAGCTTCTACCAGATTGACATTTCAGTGAGACCGAGTCAGCTCAGCTGTCTTTCCCCAAATGAAACAGAAAGCAATGTGGGCCCAACAGTGACTGAGGAGGACTTCTGTAGACAAATTCAAGTTTTCCAGATTAGTGATGTTCAAAACCAGAGAGTTGAGCGCTGTGTATCCAGGCAGTGAAGTGTAAGACTAATAATACTGGCTCACAGTCGCATATCTCAACAAACCAGTCCAAGCTAAAAACAAAAATGAGGGGTTATTTGATTGTCATTATAAAATTAAAAAAATGAAAATTCAAAGTTCTCTCTCTCAGGGTCAAGAAGGGATAAAAGCTGGCTGAATTTCAGCTTCTGTTTCTCGAGTTTTGGGAGATTGGTTGGCATCGCTGGGCGGAGTGCGGTCGCAGCTTCCTGGACGGTGGAGGGAAGACTGGAGCACAGTGAGAGCAGGACAGGTCGTCCCCCCACTGCTGGGGTCCACGGCTGCAGCAGGCCGGCTGCTCCTCGGCATGGCTCTATTCCAGACACATGATCGGTTCAGCAGGGAGCAGCTCTTTGTCATTATCGGTCAAACCATTGAAATATGGAATCTATCCAAAAGCTTATTGGCCGTGTTTCATATGTCTACGGAGGAAAAGTTATTTAGTGATCAATATCTATATAGTTTTATTACCCAGCCCTGCTCAGGGCGTGGTTAAAGCTTTGTCATCTGAAAGCAGAACTTTTCTGAAGCAGCACAGCAGCGTGCAACCACGCCAGAGAATGTGTTATTGAACCCTTTGTCTCTGCTGCATCAGAAGCACCAGGCTGAATGGAAACCAGCTGGTGTGGGAGCTGGAGTCCTACTTGTCCTGCTCGCTCACCTACTCACCTACATCTACTGAGAAGCTCCCGGGAGGCCCAGAATCAGACTCCTCGCTGCGATCAGGTGTGGTGAAGCAGGACTGAAGTTCTCCAGACCGAACACCAGCCGCTGTGTTTCTGCGACGCCTGTCAGAATGACTGCTCCACGGCCGGGAGCGTCTCACCGAGCTTCGCTCTCCACTCGTCCAGTTTCTGGATCTGATTCTCGATCAGCATCACGGCCACCCCGAACACCAGGACCGCCAGGAGGAGCAGAACAAAACAACATCAACCAGCATGTTACACCAACGCTGTTTGTGTCCATATGGGAAGAGCACCTGAGGCCCAGTCTGCATATCCGCCCGCGGACAGTCAATCCCTGAAGTCCTGCATGGAGATTTATTATTATGAGAATAAAGTCAGAATTCTGAGTAACCTGTGGCAATCAGTACTGGTACAGTGGAAAGGTCAAACTCTGTGAAATAGAACCAAGTGTATGAGGGTAACACATGATGGAATTACTTATTGCTTAAAAGGCCTGACATCTGAAACGGCCACAAACTGAAAAACAAAAACTACCCAATCATACCTCCGTATGGAACCATTGCTCCACAGCAGGGCTGTCAAACACACAACCTGCAGGCCGAAACATTCAAACCACAATGAGGCATTGACTTTTTTAAGTTGTCAGGTGTTTTCACTGAGCCAAACCTGCTGATGAGGGGCGGGTGGGCAGGACGGGGCCCTCATTAAGCTATCCAGTATTTAAAAGCAAATTCAAACACTAAGTGAGAAAATAATACATATTCAAATAATGCATAGAAGCTCCTAAAATACCTTATTTTTTCTTGGCATGAATGCACTGCTCCCGTGAAGTCCAGAAAAAGTCAAGCAGTGCACTAAATTCTACAGATGGGGTCAAAATAACCAATCAGAAATCCTGAGGGTGGGTGTCAAACCGTTTTACAAGGAATTATCGCCACCTACTGTTCAGCTATGTGAATAGACGTTCAGCTTTTTTCCCCCTGGACTCTATTTTCACTCAGGGTCAAATTTTCTAGGTGGGCATTGTGACGGAGGAAAGAAACACAGTGACCCAGCCAATAAAGTCAGAACACCGAGGATGGAGCAGATTCAGAGGGACACACATGAATGTTGGTTTAACTGCTAATGACACAAAAGCAAACACCTTCTGCTCCATCTCTGGCCTCTGCGGGCCGCCAGCCCCACCCCCAGCACCACCCTACCCTCTTCAGAGAAGCTGTGGTGGTTTCGTCTTCTTGGGAGAGTTTCAGCGCGGCGGACACTGTAGCTGAGGTGGATAAGTGTTCATTTCTTCTTGAACACTTTCAAGGTTTGAGCACCTGTGGAAGTACCATTTGTAGTTGTGGAAATTAGATTTTTGAACAAGTTTTGAGCGCTTATAAAAGCAAAACTTGCACCAATGTGTTGTGAGTTGTGTACTTGAGATGTTTTTTCTCTTCACAAATCCTTAGATTGCAGGTGTACAAGTTCTACAAGAGACAGATGAAAAAAAGTTGCATGCAAAAGCTCCCCTCCTCTGATTGGCTGTGGAGTCTGCCCAGCCCAGGTGAGCATGGCCTTTTTCTCCACCGACTGAAGGTACAGATGGTTTTTCAACAAATAGGTCAGTGCAGCTCTGTGATGTGTGACTTGAAGATGAAGGAAGGAGAGTCTGTGACTCTTGGCCAAGAACTTCAAACTGATGCAGGCGAACAAATGTTTTTCACCTCATTTATTGCAGCACGTTCTCCGTTGGTTGTCCACACACACACACACACACACACACACACACACACACAAAGCAGCACATTCTGCTTTCTTCTGACCAAATATGAGAAACGTAGAAATGCTTCCAGGTAACTGGGAGAGTTCCCTCTTTCCATGTGGAGAATGAACACAGCTCCCCCGGTCTCAGATCAGCGTGACTTATGGTCTGGTGGCGCCCCCTTGTGGGGAAAGGGAAGACGTGTGAATTGATTAAAAGTCAGGCAGTCCAAACTCTACAAATGAGGATTGTTAATGTAACAGATGATCAGTGATCCACCTCAATATCTGAGGCCCTTACACCGACTTTGAAAACACCATGGTGTTTTTAGGTCAGTTCAAAAGCCATTTTAATCTCATAGCAATATCAGAAAGTTGGTTAAACAGTGCTGAGGATCAGTGATTTTGGCACTGAAGGGGATGGAATGGTTGACAGACACAGGCAGAAGAAGAGTGGAGGTGGTGTGGCGTTATTCACTGACACCACTGTGGAGTTTAAGGCGGTGGAACACATGTTAACCATGGATTAGAACGTATTACTGTTGAAATGTTTATGGAGAAGAAGAAAAATACTGTGAGTTGCATTTCTAGAGTACCAAGTTCAAACATTGACTCATTTACAGAATGAATCCAAAGCAAAAGAAAGAGTTCTGTTGGTCTGTGGAGATTTGAACGAGGATCTTCTCAATCCAAACCAACATCAAAAAGACTGGGGGATTTATGAACACTCTCAACGCTCTGAATGTATTTCTGAAGATCACCAGAGCCAGCAGGATCAGCACTCATTCTGCAACACTGACTGATTATATATTTACAAATATGACAAACAATTGCATAGTGAGTGGACCACTTTCCACACGGACGTGAAGCCGTCAGACTCAGTAAATCACCACACACATTTAGAAAAACGTGGAAATACAAAACACAAAGGCTAATTCTTTCAATACTAACAGACATACTCGTTGAGACTCATTGAGAAAAAGACAAACAATCATGAAAAATTCTGAAAACTCTGCTGTTTGCCTACAAAACACAAACAGGAAGTAGCTATGGAGGTCCATGAGGCTTTGCACTATTCAAAATTCTGACAGTAATATTTTTCAGTGTTACCGTGAAGGAATGTGGGTTGTAAATATCGGTGACCGGCCTGGTTGACTACCGATAATGGGTGTTGGTATTGGCCCTGAAAAACCACATGGGCCTGTCAAGACCCAGTTTGTTCCACGGTCCATCCAGCAGTGGATTGGGCTGCAGGGCAGCAGGGCGAGTGCAGGCTCTTTTATCATTTCACTGACAAGGTGCACATGAAGCCATGCAGGACTGAACTTGTGAATGGATCTTTGGCCACCAGCAGAGGTCCCGCAGGCGTTGTTTGGAGCCAACAGTTCCCTGATGACTCTCATGTGCAAATGTGATCAGTGCATGTCTTAGTGAGATTGGTGCAATCAGCCTGGTACCTCTGAGGATGTCGTCCTCCTGGACTGAGAGTCCATCTTGTATCTTGTAGTGTGGAGTCAGCATGTCACTTCCTGGTTTGACTTGTGAGTGGGGGGCAGAAAGCTCAGGGCAGGATGAGCAGGCATCGTCTAGGTCAGTTACCAGGAGGGCGCTCAGCCAAGTAGAAATCCGTGCCACCAACTCAGGCTCAGCATCCTGAGAAGAGTCAGCGTGCACAGATCATGGGAGGCGTGACAGACAATCAGTGTGTAGTTCAGAGAACCTGGTCTGTAGATTGCATCTTAATCAAAGCAGAGCACGCGGGCATACGAGTCAACGCTGGCTTGACTAAAACATGCTGCTGCTGCTGCTGCTGCTGCCGACGGCTCATCTACGTGTCTTCAGCTGGTTGGAAGACACCACCGTGTCCCTCTGCAGCCTGACTGGCTCTGCAGGACGGAAAGTAGTGCACAACCAGGACTCTGGAGGAGACCTTCACAGCAGAAGCAGATGAATCAAGCAGGGCAAAATCAAGCCAGAAACTGCTCATCTCCACATTACAGTGACAAGGCCTCCTCGGGGTCAGTGAACCACAGTTTGAGAAGCCACTCACTGCGGCAGGGTTGTGAATGGATGTGGCTCCTCCACACCAGCATCTGAAGTCCACCTGGACCTCCTGCAGAACAGCAAAGTCCAGCAGACTGTTGGGAACTGCACTGAACAGTCACAGTGTTCCTGTCTTCATCATGTGGACGACTGGACTTCACCTTCATGTACGTCCCAAGGAGCTCTTCTTCCATGAGCTGTCAGAAACAGCCAATTCAGCAACAACCAATGTAGGCTATGTATTTAGCCACATTACTAACTCCCTCTCCAGGCTTAGAAATGTTTAGCATCCTGTAAGGCTGCACGATTAATCGATTTTGAATCATAACTGATTTTTTGGGTTAAGAAGATGTTAAAAACGCTGAAATCGTACATAAACTATTTTGGCTTTTCACATGAACGCGTCCTTTTTGGTGCCTCGAAGCCAAAGCCACCGTAGTTTCTCCGGCCCGTCTCATGACGTCATGACGGAAGTGCGTGTCTGCCTTCGCTCAGCGTCTGGTAACTAAGAACAACAAATCATGGCTGCTGCTGGAGAAGTGACATTTGCTCAGGGAAGTAAAGTTTTAGGCTGTGTTCATACCGACTTGGGCATCTGGATCGACCTCGGACCTCCTCCTCCAAGCGGCCCCGGCTCGACCCAAAAGTAGGTCGACCCAACGAGAAAAACGTGTTCACACTGTCGCTCCCGGCTTTTTCTTTTACAAAAAAATGACTTTATTCGTTTTATTTTTTGTTTTAAGTGAGAACAGGAACCTGGAGTGTGTCAAGATTAGGTATTCTTAATCCCAAGGGATTCTTGTGCTTATTTGCAACAGAATTAAGTTCACTGGCAGTAAGGATGCATATTTGAGATTGATTGTTCACTTTGGATTTTATAATTGACAGTTTTGCACTATTCACGTGACTGTAACTTTTGGACTTGGGGTTTGTTGAATCGAAACAGAGAAAATAAGGTTCAATAAAAGACATTCAAAGTACTTTATTCATTTAAAAAAAAATTTTTTTTACAAAAAGTCATAATTGTAATCGACAAGTCGGGTCTCAGAGAAAGTAATCAGGATTTTATTTTTAGGCAAAATCGTGCAGCCCTAGCATCCTGTAACATTTCTAATTCTTAATCAGTTCTTTGATATGTTTATTGCAGCTGTTTTGTGCATTTTATTGCTCTATCTTAAATAAAAATGTTCAGCCTCTTATATATTTAGAAAAGAGCACAACCATGGGCGGCTCTTACAGTGTCATTGTTTCTATGACAAAGATTTTTCTGACTGTGATCGTAACTTTGTAACCAAACCCTCAGCAGACAAAAATAAAATGAGCTGGAATTGACGATTATCCAGAATGTATTTACAAGGCTCCGTAAAGGAAAGCTGTAAAGATTTGGATTGATGGACGGAGGGTAGAAATCTTCAGCTGGAGGTGATGGAGGCTAACAGAGCCAGGGGTGGAGCTGGAGCTGCTGGACTGTGGACCTCTCCTCTGGGAGGATCCCCAGACACTTCTTCAGGAAGTCCTGACAGTCTGGAGGAACAGAGAGAGGAAAGAAACCATGAATACAGGAAGCTGAATGAAATCCTAGTGATGAAGAGGAGGAGAGGAGATGGAGAGAAGGGGGCTGAAAGGGGCGGATAAAGACTGCAGCTGGTTTTCTACCTGCAGACAGGGTTTAGCAGATCCTCAGCTGGTTGCAGAGGAGCAGGGTGGTGTCACACTCCGAGTCCCTGTGGAGCAGCTCAAACAGGACCGTCCCCAGCTGCCACACTGTGGTGGGTCCTGCTGAGTACCTGCCCCGGCTGAGGCACTCTGGAGGGCGCTAAGTGACGGTTCCTGAGGAAAACACAAGGTGGACATGGTGAAGGACTGTTGGCTGCAGCTTCATGAGGACTGACTTCTGCTCTCAGTGTGTCTTTGGAGGACGGGGCCGTGTGGAAAACAAAAGAGGAGAAATCTCACCGCAGAAGGTGGTGAAGACCGACGACGGCTCGGTGAAGCAGCTCACCCCAAAGTCGATGAGCTGGACTCGGAGGGCGCCTCCACCGGACTGGATGAGGATGTTCTCCAGCTTGATGTCCCGGTGGAAGACGTGGAGGAGCTCCAGCTCAGCTGATGACCTGGGAGAAGACAACAGTTTATATCCTGGAAATCTGCTCTCACTGCTGGATCAGGGCTCTTTGACATGTTGGAAGACTCTGAAGACACTCTTCATGTCCTCTAGACTGTCTGGTTCCGAAGACTGTGGCTGAACCAGACGGCTGGACAGCATGTTGAAAGACTGAAGACCTACCTTAGCCTGTTCCTCCTCCAGCAAGCCTCCGCGGGCCTCCAGGTAGTGGAGCAGATCCTGACAGGGGACGGGTCTCTCCATGACCAGGATCTGCTCCTGGTCCAGGTCGTAGAAGTCCAGAAGGCCCACGGACGCCGACTCCCACTCCGGTCCGGCTCGTCCTCTGGAGAGCGCCGACATGACGGCCACCTCGGCAGAGACCTCGTCCCCATTCAAGTCCTGAGAGCAAGAGAGAGGGGCAATAACCACAGAGAGAGGGGCAATAACCACAGAGAGAGGGGCAATAGCCACAGAGAGAGAGGCAATAACCACAGAGAGAGGGGCAAATAACAAAAGAGAGAGGGGCAATAATCACAGAGAGAGGGTTAATAACCACAGAGAGAGGGGCAATAACAACAGAGTGCAGGTGAAGTCAGATTTACAGATTATCACTTACAACTTCCTTTCGGACATTTTCGTCCTGAACGTATTTGATGGCAGCCTGTGAAACTCAAATAAAGCTTCAGTTAGTTTTTTTTTTTTTCACTTTTCAGGCTTTTATCGATTGAACGTCTAAAACTACATGTGGATGTTTCAGACAGCAGCCGACTGTTCTGCTCAAAGGAAAATAAGCTGCAGACATTTCTGAAAACTGACTCATGAATAGCCTCTGGTGCTCTCTTGATCAATGTGGACACATTTTCAACTTACTGCACTAAAACTATACCAAATCTGCTAAAAAAAAATCAACTTTTGAACAACACCAATCTGGGTTTTGGTCCCAGAAGTTGAGGTTTCCTGCTGTCAGCCACATGTGAACCAACTCCAGGTGTCTAGAGATTCACAATCTGAATTCATCCAATCAGCGTCAGGCCATGTTTACACGGGCCTCATATAATCGTATTGTAAGGTGAAGCAGATTGCAAATGTGTCACTTAAACGCCCGAGTGGATCAGCTTCACTCGGAGCGGATTGTATTTAGGATCCGATTGTACGAGGTTGCTACGCTGATTGGTAATCCGCTCCGTGTCTCATATAATTGGTGTTTGACAGCAGAGCGGAATATTCAGCGGGATTATTCATTCCGCGCATGCGTTCCCTCGTACGTAGTGACGTGTTACGTGACAGGAAACAGGAAGCAGGACAGTCAAAAACAAGCAGAAGAACTCAATGGTGGTTGAGAAACACTTTTTTAATGAAAACCCCTAGAGAACAAACACCTAAGAGACGGCATGGTCGCAAATCTCGCAGTGGCGAGTTGTTCACAGAGCTCCGTGGCAGACTAGAAGAGGACTACCCCGCCGGTGTTATGGATTAATTGGTTCCCTCTGCCTTTCATTGATCAGGGACCTTTTGCCAGCCTTGTAAGACCTTTAGCCATGATCCAAGCTGGTCATGCAGGAGACGACCACAGTGGTCTTAATTCATGCCTCAAATTACTACTACGAGGTACGTTATAAAATCAAGCGCACCTGGTGGCCATGTAAAAAATGTCATGGACGCCAGGACTGACCATGAATAGTAAATAGTGTCAAACTGAAGTCTTCCAATGCAGCGAATTATATTCACGGTGAAATGTAACTACTAGGTGCAACTGGCTCCTCTAAGCAAAAATAAATCTTGACGACCGCTGGAGTTGGAGGACTTGTTGGTTTTGCTCCATTCAGACCACACTGCCCTTGTTTGGGATTATGGTAACATATAATCTGAGGGGGGTCAATGTCTGTCCTCTTTATCTATGCTCGAGAATGGATCCAGTGTCTTTTCTGATGGTCGTCTCATGTCCGCAGTGTGAACCCCTGGTCTCAGACGGTTGTTTGTGCCGTGAAGCAGGGCACTGAAAGCAAACGGCTCCTTTCTCATGTTCCTGATGCTTCTACGAGCTCTAAAGTGACGCTGATGGTGGCTGATCAATCAACTCCTGAACAGTGAGATTTCTTTAGAAGGAGCGACTCCTCCACAACTCCTCCTCCTGTGTCTGACAGTCGACTGTGAGAAAGTGCAGATGGCCTGCACATTACACACCAAACACGTCTCTAAAGTGACTGGATAGAATTGAGTGTGTGTTTTATTTATTTAATTTTTTCTTGGATGTGGGAAGGGTGTTTGAGAACATGAGGTGGCTAAAAGAAGCTTAAACACCTGGACTGAGTTTCATTTCTCATTATTTCTCTCAAAGAGTGAATCAGAAAATAAATCTTAGTCTTAATTCTCATTTGAATCCATTTGTTTTAACTACATACAGTTTTAGAACTGGGCTTTAAGAGCAAACACATGCAGTCTGTGTTTTCGATCCACTGTGGCTGCAGAATGACCCTGGCTGGGCTATGAAGCCCCCTTCGGTGGACTCTCACACCAGAACGCCTCCACCAGCAGAGAAACATCCCGGAAACTTCTGACGTCCTTAAGTCACCTTGAAAGATTAAAACAGACAAAAAAGACACATGACACATTACAAACAAACATGTCCTGTCCTGGCCCTCCTTCATCTAGAACAGTGGTGCTCAACTGGTGGGTTGTGACCCAAAAGTACGTCGCCTGCTGGTTTACAGTGGGTCAAACAAAAATGTTAAGATCTCAGTATATTTTTAAACACAGAAGTCACATAGATGCCGAGCTGAGGATGACCTCCCCACCCGCCTCTGCAGCGATCAATACACACCAAATAATGACTTTGATCAGGGAGGACAAAGACTCAAGCGCACCGACAGACATAACCTCTGACATAATTTTCATGAAGCAGCATCAAAACCTTGTTAAGAGCTGCTATGAACACACCAGAGTATTTACATACCGGAGGCAGAACAGTATGATGCATGAAGCCGTGCTAGTCAATCAGAATACTGGAAAAACACAACACAGGTAGCACACATGATGCTCATGGCGTTTCATCTCCTGCTGTAATGTGAAACTCCAGCTCCTCTGGTTTTTCAGCTTCAGTTTTTCAGAGATGATCATTTCCAGTGGCTTGTAGCGTTGTTTCTGTGCATACGAAAGGCTCAAGTGCATTGAAATATCACCGCTTTCAGTCATTTTCATGTGAATGCTGCCTGAATCGTTCACTTCAGAAGATGTGAAGTCTGGTCTGCCGCTTCTCGCTTACTTAAGACAGAGCTTCCATGAAACCGAGGAGGTCTGAAGTAACACTCCATAAACCGCACAGTGATAACATGACACACTAAACATCCACACCAGCTCTGTCCAGCAGCAACCACAGGAAATCTTCAAATAACGCTCTTTGAGATGAACAACTCCCAGCATAAAAACAAACAATTCAAAATTTCAAAGCCTTCCTGCATGGGGATGAACTGAGAGGTGGAGTTCCAACAGGAAGTAGTTCTGGAGGGTTCATGTGATGTCCGTGCTTTAGTGTTATCTATGGTCCAATCCCATTTGTTGTTTTTTTTTTATGTCACTACCTCCTTCCTACTTTCAGCCTTTGATTGTTCGTGCTAACCCTTACAACATTTTACCAGCAGTGGTGAGATTGTTCCAGATGTTTTTTCTTTGATTCAATATTATCAGGATGTAAGTGAAAGCATTTAGCATTGGGCTTTTTTTTTCACTGTTCTTATTCTTGTTTCTCGGTGTTGTGTTCTGTCTGGTATTCTTAAGAAATTTGCTCCAAAAGTCTATATCTTCTTTGAATTTTGACTATTGTTTTTTGGTTGCCAGGCCAGATTGGAGCCTTTAGTGCTCTCATTTTGGCCCATGGGCCTCATGTTTGATACACCTGCATTTGACAAGGAGCTCAAATTTTTATTTGTTCAATAAATCAATGGAACAAAAGTGTTTGACATGTTGATAGAGATTTCCTCTTCAATAAAACTACCAGGAAAATGATTATAATTGTCCATGTCTCTTGAGCAACACTGTCAGTCTCAGACATTCAGTTCATTGAAGGAATATACACCTTTAATTGACAGTTTAATTACCTGATGGCACTGTTTGTCATATTTTAGGTAAAACTAAAAAAAAAATGCATTATTTGATTTCTTGAGAGGGTACTTAACTTTAAATATTTAGCTGTACAGTCATGAAAATAATTCATCATGGTAAAAATCATGGATAAACTGAGGTGACTGACTTACCAAAGAAAAACCTGAGTATTTTTATTTTCATTACAGCAAAGTCGTCAGCTAATATAACGGATACAATCTAAAAATGCTGAATATGTGGTAGTTTGGAGAAGGACTGAAGTTGTTTGATCTAACTGTTGTACAGATCCAGGTCCTGCGGCTCAGCCCCCCCAGCAGTCCCCGCCCCGGGGCCGGGCCGCCGGCCGGCCGCAGGCTGCGCTCTGGCCCGGGATCCAGGAAGGTTGTCCCGGACAGAGGAGAGGAGGAGGAGGCGGAGTATGGGGAGTGGAGAGGGGGAGACCGGAGACCTCGCTCATCATTACCGGAGACCTGGCCGCCTGAAAGCCCAGCCGCGGGGACGCCTCTCCGCTCGAGGACGACCCTCCGGACGGCGCCGCTCCTGAGACCCGGTAGGGACCATGTCCGAGTCCGGACCGCATCCGCATGAGGAGTTTGTCCTGAAACTGTTAGTTCACACAGACACGCGCATCGGGCAGCAGACAGAAAGCATTTAATGTCTGTTTTCCGGTCGACTCGCTGATGGGTGCAGGACGGATGTGGAGGTTCTGCTTCAGTCTGGTGTCAAAGTAAAGTCCCGTGAAAAGTCAGGCTCACTGGAAAGCACGGACTCCTGCAATGCGGATGTGTAGGGTTTTCTTTTTTCTTTTTTTCCACGTCCTTTATGGGACAGTACTTTAGGGAGGCTGGGTGTGTTCCCAACATGTCTGTTTTTGGATATCTGGGATTCAGACAGGTTTCCTGTCAGGAAGGCAGGAGGATGTGGGCTGGTCAGCTCCATTCACTGAGGTTGACTCATGCAGTGGCAAGGCTGGAGTTTTTCCATCGACTTCACACAAACTTCTACCACCTCCTTCAATTTGTTATTAACTTTTATACCATTTCATCCTGCTATTCTGAGAACACAAGGCTCCTAGGGATTTAGGAAACACGGGTTATGTTTGTGGGTGACCTGTCTGCTGATTGGAACCTCTCAAGTTCTGGTCCCAGGTCCAGTTCTAATTCCTTAACCAAAGCCGGCCTCATGTATCCAGCGGGAGCAGTTTGGGGTTCAGAGTCCTGTTCAAGGATACTTAAACATGTGGGCAGGGCGAGGTGGGGAATCGAACCTACATCCTCTGGATTGGAAGACGCCACTGCGCCGGCTGAGTCACAGCTGCTGAGTCACACCGTTTCATTGAATGACATGTTCTCTCGAAAGAAATGGAGTTATTTTTGCTACTTGGTACAGTAATTTAACGTAATGTGACACATTCACTGAGCAGTATGGGCCTGCTGATGGATTTACTCAATGATTTCATCTAAAGTAAGTGGGAGGAAGATGCTCTATAATTTCAATGTCAGCATTTCTTACAGGAGTGACAAAACAGCTGAGATACAGTGTGAACATGCTAACAGAAGCAGGCGGCCCTTCTAAAGGGAAGCTTGCCTTTATTTTATGGATGTTAATGCGTCGCCGCTACTAGATGGAGTAGATGACTTTCACATCGTTTTCTGGAGGACTGAGTTAGTTTGGGATTAAAAAGGTGCTCCTCCTCTGGTAAACAGGTAAAATAGTTCCTCTTTCCAAAGCGCAGCAGTTTGGGCCAATGCTAACCCTCAAAAAGAAGAGACAGCAGCTCTGTCGCTCTTCGGCTTGTGGTTTGTCTTTTCAGGATCCTCATTTTGCGCCACAGTAGGGAAAACTTCACTTCCTGTCATCCAGAAGGTTATCCATGTATGGAGCTCTCAGGTCAGATGACTCTCACAACAGGAGGAAGCCAGATTGTCAAAATAAATCCAATCCCACCAGTGTCTTAATGAAGCCAGCTGCAGCGAACATTGTGTTTCCCTAGCAGCTGAACAGAAGAGATCTTTGTTGGATCACTTACAGGTAAAATTAACCAGGAAGTGGTGTGAGGGTAGAGGAGGAGCTCTTTACGTCTCATACATACAGCATATAGAGGGTTTTTATTTAATATCACATACTGAATCTTGAAAAAATGTGTTCCTGTGTTCCAGGTAAGGGAGGTTTCACCATATGCCCGGGATTATAGTGACTGAGTTGAACTGAACCCTGAAGTGCAGGCATTAGTGGCTATTTTCTAAATAGCCTTTGTAAATTCTTCCTGTTGATATGACTCTGAGCTGGAAGAATCAATGCAGACAGACAGTCCGAACTGAACTGTGATGAAAGTGA
The DNA here is from genome assembly GCF_902148845.1 of Salarias fasciatus. Classification (NCBI taxonomy): domain Eukaryota; kingdom Metazoa; phylum Chordata; class Actinopteri; order Blenniiformes; family Blenniidae; genus Salarias; species Salarias fasciatus. Next base: position 1,983,265 of record NC_043766.1, on the reverse strand, counting down.
GCTCTTTAAAAGGCTTTCAGGAATGCCTTCAGCAGTACCTCACGACTAAACATATCATTACTGGAATAAAGTTTGAGCATAGTTCTGTTCCGCTATTTACAGTTTATCTCCCTGAGATGCTTTGTAGATGTAAATCTTAACACATTACAGCGTTGTGGGTCTGTGTGATCATTCTTTATGTGTGCAGTGTGTGAGTCTCATGCACTGGTAGAAGATGCATACTGAACGGATTTGACTCAGAAACCAGCGCTGGCGGCCCTCACAGGCCTCTTCAGTGCGGCGCTGCAGCCAGAGCGACAGGACACAGGATACACTGCAGCTGTAGCACTTTGCAGAAGGTGACCACGGACTATTTGAGCACACAGCAGCATCAGGAAAACGCCACTCAGCACTCACTGCTATTCAACTGCAGTCTTTATCAGACCATTACACTGTTACAAGTCATGCATACTGTAGTTTAACAATTTACTTGAAGACATGTGAGAAATAGGGACCCCACATCTGATTATATCAGTGTTTACATAACTTAATGCAATTGTCAATTGTTTTTCAACGTGGATATGTCTTGTGAGTCACTGTTGGGCTATGAGAGCTTACAAGGGAAGCGTGTCCTCCATTTGATCTCTCATGACGAGGCCAGACGATGTGTTTGGTGTAGCAACACTCTCACAAGGATATTCAGAGTTCCACAGAAATCTAAACAAAACAGAGGAGGAACATTAAAGCATGTCTGGCATCATTAAAAACAGAAATGTTTTCAAAAACAAAAGTAAATGCATGGCAATTAAAAAGTAGACATCGGGTTTAATTAATTTCCATCTAAAATCTTTTGCTGGAGGCAGTGGGATTTTGTGGAGTGACGTCTTCCTGCCTGGAAAAAAACAAGGTTGTTCATCATTAGAGGGAATCTCACTACAGACTTATAGCAGGATGAAATCCAGTAACAATCCCTCAATCTCCACAGTCTGGGAGTGCAGAGGGAGGACCGGCCTGCCGGCGATCCCGTCCTCAGCCTCAGCGAACTCTTGTGGGATCGGCTCGGCCGCACTGTTTGTGCCAGAGTGACCAACTAACCTACATCGGTCGACTCCTAAACAAACTCGTGGTTAGAGAATGAAGATGCCATGAAAACGCTGTGTGGGACTAGTTAAGACAGCCAGCCGGCTGTTTATTTCCTCCACAAGCTGCTGAGACTCCCGTTTGTTAAATTAATACATCAGTAAACTGACAACGTCTCCTTTTCTTTTGGACCCAATCATCCAATCCACCAAAAAGCACCAAACAGGAAGCAGAGAAGATTTGGCAGTTTAATTTCTGTGTGTGCAACACTCACATTTTCAGCTCTGCCCAACATTTCATCAAAGAATAGAATGTTTCAAAATGAAATTAATTTAAGACAATTTGTCAAGTCGAGACTGCCCTGAAGTTGAGTAGGCATAGTATGTTCCAGCATCTAAATTAAGCCTTTTTAAAAGAGTCTGTGCTTCTCATGGTGGTCGAAGAAGATCGAAGGGAAGAGGACACTTAACTATGTCGAATAAAGATGAAGTTATGCAGTTAAAATATATTTTAAAAGGTTGTAGGCTTTTAAAGTGTCAAGGCAGCAGGCATGGGTCTTAGGTGTCTATGCATATTGAAATTACTTTTAAAAAGTGTCAGATTTAACTTCAGTAATCTTAGAAGGCTGTGTTGAAATTAAAGCATAAAAGACTGATTTTGTTTTATGTATTATTGCAGACAAACTGTCACAATAGAAGTAGTGGATAGGAGGGGCAGATGCTGATGAGTGTGTCAGTCTCTCACCAACAATAAACAAGGCCTTTGCTGAAAGTGTCAGTAATAATTACTACATTTTTTTCTACATCTTAGCTCCAAAATCAAAAGTTTGCCGACTTCTCTGATAGTTGTCATCATGAATCTGAAGTCTGTTGTGTAACCACATTAGCTGGTCCTGTTGGCGTTACCAGTGTGGGAATTTTTTTAAAATGACCTTCTCTGAGTACTCCAGTCACTGAGCGAGACACCGATCCCCAAACTGCCTAGTTGCCATTAACTAACAACGTAGAGTGCTTTGAGAGTGCTGAAGCAGTGAAAATGTGCTATAAAGTAGCGTCCATTTAGCATTGGATTTTGGCCAGGATGGGAATCCTGAATCCTGTAGAGAACAACTGTTGTTTAGGACGTGCTTACATAACAATCTGATGTCCCTTTATTGGAATTCAATGAAAAACTGATTCAAAAACTGACGGTTCTTGATTGTTTTTGCTATTTCTAATAATGCATTATTATACTATCATATTTTTTTGAATACTTTGATTTCTGTGGTTAACCTTCTTTGACATATTATACGAAGTAAAATATAGTGCAGAAGGTGTGCAGGTGAATTTTTCTATTTCAAATTGTGGAATTTTGGCCCCAGCTCAGGTTCTGAAAACAGTAACGTTTCTATTTGACCATCCTGTTTGTACACGACTGAAGTGCTGGAATCTCATTTTGGAGATGGTTTTCCACGGTGTACTGCCAGCCAGAAGCCTGGGCTCTGAAGTAAGCAATAAACACCTGGCACAAGCTTTACAAATAGGACATTTTGATGGTCCTTTGTGGGCACCAATTTTTAAATAATTACATTTGCAAATCTGCATTTGTATAAAGTCATAGCTCCTCTCAAGACAACCTCATTGGTTTGGGGAAAGATTTTGTCTTTATTGTTCTGGATCGATGCCAACGAGCACAAAGTGAAAAGGTTTGAATGTAAACAGGAATCAGTGGTCATCTGGGGAGTGGAGAGTGCGTTTATGACATTACTAACAATATCCTGTTGTACCGCTGGCGCTGTACTTTACGATGATGACGTTTTGTTTGTCAACAATAATCTTCCCGTGGTAAAACACAGGACGGACGGACGGATGGACAGATGGATAGCTAGACGAACTCCACTGGTCCTCGATGTAGCTTATAATCTGGTGAATGGTGAATTGTTTGAAGAAATTGTTTAATCCTCCCGCAGGCCTTTCACATCCGTTTTCCTCATTGTCCTCCCTGAAGGTGAACTTTTCTCATGTTTTTCCTGCAGGCACCATGATTCCTGTGATGGAATTCCGTCAGTTCTCTGAACAGCAGCCAGCGTTCCGGGTCCTGAAGCCGTGGTGGGACGTGTTCACCGACTACCTGTCCGTGATCATGCTCATGATCGGCGTCTTCGGATGCACTCTTCAGGTCAGACATTGATCTCAACTAAAGAATCTTTCTATAGTAGATGACGATCTCCTTACTACAATGGAAACAGTGGCTGCAGAGTAGAGATGCGCGGATTGCGGTTGCACCTGCGGAGCCCGCGGATAACCACGGATCGGGCGGATGACGTGTCGAAAAATTAAGTTTTTAATTATATTTGGGTGGGTTGCGGTTGAAGCACTCAAATAAAAAAAAGCAACATTTTAATAGCCAAAACACTATTCTGCGGATGGCGGGCGGGTTCGGTTTCGAAAATTGATAAAAAAAAATCTTTTGTGCGGGTGGATAGCGGGCGGATGGAGATTTTAAGAAGCGGTTTCGGATGGAAAAATGAGCCATCCGCGCATCTCTACTGCAGAGACACTTTTCCCAGTGCCACAGGCCCTGCTACAGTCTCAGAAACAGGCAGGGTGAGCCAGTGGGCTTAATTCAGTTGAAGTCTGAACACTGGTGGATGGACTGAGCGCCTTGCATGGCAGCTGCCTCCGCCGGTGTGTGAATGTGTGTGTGAATGTGATAATACAGTGTAAAGCGCTTTGGTCTCTGCTAATGCAAATGAAAAAGCGCTATATAAGTGTAGTCCATTTACCATTTGCCATTAAATCTGCAGCGTCACTGCTGGGAGCCACAAGGGACCTTATTCTACTGACGTAAGCATGCAGGGCACAAAGGTGGTGCAGCTGCATTTAGAGGGTTTTCAAATCCACACTGGACACTTCTGTAGCCGATAATGTAACACACCTCCAGAGTGCATGCCTCAGATAGGTTGTAGTTTATGGATCATAGGTGCATTTTGGGCACAGCGTCGTCTGCTGAGGTTCATTTGTGGCTTGATTGAATTTGTTTGCAACAGAGAATGAGTTCTGTGTTAAATGTAAATTAACCTTCATGAGAACAAAGGCCTGAACTGAATGTGTCCCTTATTTTTAAGCCTATTGAGGATAAAAAAGAAATTTTAATCCATCAAGTTTTGAGACTGTGCAAAATGTGAATAAAGACAAAATAATGAGTCAAATGGAGATCTTACCATTTCAAGAAAAACATAATTAGATCCTTTTCAGTTTTATGGACCCAGCACACCTCAAAAATGTTGAAACTCAGACCAGATAATCTTGGAAAAGTAATGCTTTTAGGCAAAATGGAAAACTGTTCTGTGGTCAGATGAGTCACCATTTATTTCTTTTCTTTCTTATTTTGAAACCATGGATTCATCTGCACAGAGCACAGAGGCCTTACAGCTCATCGCCACAGTTCAGAATCCTGCATCTGTGATGGTATCGGGCTCCATCAAAGGGAACTTTCCTTCAGTGCATTGACGTTTAAGAACAGCGTCTGCTCCTTCTTTGGGAGAAGACCTTGCTTATTTTAGGAAGACGGTGTTTAACCAAGCACTGCATGGCTTCACAGCAGAACAGACATCGGACATTTAAGACCTGAACTGTCTGAAATGTCTCCATTTCAACATCTGATATGCCAGTTAAAGTCTGTTGGGTATAGTATACGGGCATATGAGATCATTGTCTTCTGTAATCAACTGAGGTTGAAAAATATGGTGGATTAGAATTGTATGTAATCCGCCTTTCATTACACTGTTTCTGTTCTGAACGCAGATACGTACAGCAGGTAGGGAAGTGAAGGAGGACAGTCATTACACAGTAATAATTACTGATAGATGTTGATTAATCCAGTCTTCTTCTCAGGGATTATTCCCGGAGATTCCCATGGAGATGCCGCTGCAAGCATTTCTTTTTCTTGTTCCCGGGAAAGGTCTCAAACAGCTGCAAGTCACAAACACAGCATAGCAAGCAGAGTGTGTGTGATACGATGCAGATGTAATTACTCTGGTTTCAGTTAGTCAAAGCACAGTCACTTCTTTCTGCCTCAGGGCAGCAGTGGTACCAGAAAGTACCTGAAGCTGCACTAGTGACTGACTGACGGGCTCCCATTGCAGAAACTGGAAGATTCTGTCTAAAACGAAGCAACAGTCATGCTGATGGTGCACTTTTTACTTCTATATATGCACGCTCCTTCACATGTACTGAAGCTCACACAGGTGGTGAAAACATACCCATCAGTCTGCTGCATGAGCTGTTGTTCATAAAAACTAAGTTTGGTGCTTTAAGAGCCCGGCCTGTGTACAGCAAAGGAGCCATTCAGCCCATCAGGAGTTTACCAGTGGAAAAAACCTTTCGCCACCACGCCTCCTTCAGTAAACATAAGGATTCCTAACTCCTGCGGCCTGATGCTTAACTTTGCTCTCTCTCTGCGGAGCAGGGACATTTTCTGGGTGCTGGAAGGCCGTTGTGTGTAAATCCTGGAAATCAAACCCAAAACATTTGGGGAGAATTGTTAACAGGATATTTATCAGGGCAGGAGCAGCCATTGTTGGGCTTGTCTCATCGCAATGGTGCTCAAAGAGTTTAAAAATTAAGGGGACAATTAGTTCTCAGTCCAAGTTTACTTTATAAATCAGAGCAGTATCAACATGCAACCATGTTAAATTACTTGTTATTGCATTGTCTGACAATAGTAATTCCCTCATTTGGAGCGAGAGGGAGGCCTAATTTGTAGAAAGTCACACAGAGGTCTGCAGACCTGACTTTGCACTGCCTCACTGTGGCAATGAGCTCATTTTGGCATCCGCTGCTCACGAACGTACATTAACATTCCTCAAAAGTTACACTGGCGCGGGTTGTGTTTCTCACAGGGAAGGAGAGGGAGCGAGATGTGCTCCCTTCAGGCCAGCTACCAATGAATTAAAGTGCCCATTTCCTGTGATTAGCCTTTCAGAGTCAAGCAGCTGCTTTTTGTTATTCACGAGAAAACACCAAAGGCATCCTCTGTTTATGGACGCTGGCTTGTGGCTGACATTCAGCAGGTTTACAGCAGCACGAGAAATAGGTTATGCACGTGATCAGGGCATGGTTTACATGCACATTAATGGTGGGCTGTGGCTTTATGGGCTTGATCCAAACTCATGCTACTAATTTGCAGTCCCATTTGTAGCCTTGCCCTCTGCTCTCAATACTAGTCCCGGACTCCAGATTCTCCTGGTCCTGGTCCATATTTGTTTCTATATAAGAACAGTGTTAGCGGGACTCTCTTTTGTGCTTGTGCTTACAGCAGAGCAAAACAGATATTGCATTTTGCATTTCCTCTGAACATAACCTGCATTTAGATGCAGTATTTCCCTCCACTCACAACATCCAACGGGCTCTTTTGGCTCTAGCCTGATTATTTGTTTTAATTTGATGTAATCAGAAATACTATTTTCTCTCACTTCTTGGTTATCTGATTAGATCCATTCAGACTAATGCTGCATGTTAATCAATTAAGGTTTTGTGTTGTGTGCTACAAAGTAGATCCTCCCATAATGTTGGTCTGTAATGCAGTAGTGTAAGACTTTAACTCAGTTTATTTGTTCAAATTGCCACTTTAAACAGTGGATCCTCAACTCTCAAAGATTTAAAATTCACATACTGTATCTTGTATGAAGTTGTTATCGTGGCGGTTTTGCTCATGATTTTTTAATTGCTTTGTATTTCAGGTAATGCAAGACAAAATCATATGCCTTCCTCAAAGAGCATCCTTGTCTCCAGAGAACACAAGTGAAGTGGAAATAAAATCACTGTTACATCTGCAATCCAACGCCTCAGCAGCCCCGAGAGAAATGACGGGGCTAAAAACTGATCTGGATCTTCAGCAGTACAGCTTCATCAATCAGATGTGTTACGAGAAGGCTCTGCACTGGTATGCCAAGTACTTCCCCTATTTGGTTCTCATACACACTCTAGTTTTTATGGTGTGTAGCAACTTCTGGTTTAAATTTCCTGGCTCAAGCTCCAAAATAGAGCATTTTATCTCAATGCTCGGCAAGTGCTTCGACTCCCCCTGGACTACTCGAGCACTGTCAGAGGTATCCGGGGAAAATCCAGAAGAAAAGGACCATAAAAAGAGCGGCACTTCAAGGTCCAACATCGCTGTCTCTCCTGGAGAAGGCAGTTTGGAGAAGACTCAATCCCTTCGCTCAATACCAGAAAAGATTGTAGTTGAGAAGCCCTCGGCAAGTGTTTTGGATAAAAAAGAGGGGGAGCAGGCAAAAGCTCTCTTTGAGAAGGTGAAGAAGTTCCGCTTGCACGTCGAGGAAGGAGACATCCTCTATCTTATGTATGTTCGTCAGACTGTATTCAAAGTGTTCAAGTTCCTCCTGATCATCGTCTATAACAGCTGTCTCGTAAATCAAGTGCGGAACAGAGTGCGTTGCGAAGTGGAGATCCAGGATATGACCGGCTACAAAGACTTCGAGTGCAATCACACCATGGCTCACCTGTTCTCGAAGCTCTCCTACTGTTACCTGTGCTTGGTGGCCGTCTACGGGTTAACCAGCCTGTACACCTCCTACTGGCTGTTCTACCGCTCGCTGAAGGAGTACTCCTTTGAGTATGTGCGGCAAGAAACCGGCATCAATGACATCCCCGACGTGAAGAATGACTTTGCGTTCATGCTGCACATGATCGATCAGTACGACCCTCTGTACTCCAAGCGATTTGCGGTTTTTTTGTCCGAGGTGAGTGAGAACAAACTGAAACAGCTTAACCTGAACCACGAGTGGACGGCGGAGAAACTGCGACAGAGACTCCAGACTAACCCCAACAACCGACTGGAACTTCAGCTCTTCATGCTCCCTGGCCTGCCCGACACTGTTTTTGAGTTGACGGAGCTTCAGTCGCTCAAGCTGGAGATCATCAACAACGTCACCATCCCAGCCTCGATCTCTCAGCTGGAGGACCTTCAGGAGTTGTCCCTTTACCAGTGCTCCTTAAAGCTGCATACAACAGCTACCTCCTTCCTCAAAGAGAACCTGAAAGTGCTTCGAGTCAAGTTCGACGACAACCGGGAACTTCCAAACTGGATGTATGGCCTACGCAATTTAGAGGAGCTGTACCTCACCGGGTCACTCAGCCCCGATGCCTCCAAGAACATCGTTCTTGAGTCTCTGCGAGAGATGAAGTGTCTGAAGACGCTTTCGCTCAAGACCAACTTGACCAAGATTCCCCAGTCAATCGTAGATGTTTCCAGTCATCTGCAGAGGCTATACCTGCAAAACGATGGCACTAAGCTCGTGATGCTCAATAACTTGAAAAAGATGGCTAACCTGATTGAGTTGGAGCTTGTACGCTGCGATCTGGAACGCATTCCACATGCGATCTTCAGCCTCACAAGTCTCCAAGAGCTCGATCTCAAGGAAAATAACCTTCGATCTATAGAGGAGATTCTCAGCTTCCAGCATCTCCGAAAGCTCACGTGCCTCAAGCTGTGGTACAACGGCATCATGTACATCCCGGAGCACATCAAGAAGCTCGGCAGCCTGGAGCGCCTCTACTTCAGCCACAACAAGATTGAGATTTTACCTTCACACCTGTTCTTGTGCAACAAGCTGCGCTACCTGGACTTGTCAAACAACGACATCCGGTTCATCCCGCCAGAAATCGGAGTCCTTCAGAGTCTGCAGTACTTCTCTGTCACTTGCAATAAAATTGAAAACCTACCAGACGAGCTGTTCTTCTGCAAAAAGCTGAAAACGCTGAAGCTTGGCAAGAACTCGCTGTCCATACTCTCGCCAAAAATCTCCTACCTAGCTTTGCTGACCTACTTGGACCTCAAAGGCAACCATTTTGAGCTGTTGCCGCAGGAGCTGGGGAGCTGTCGGGCTTTGAAGCGCAGCGGCCTCATGGTGGAGGAGACGCTGTTTCAAACCCTGCCTTCAGACGTCAGGGACCAGATGAAGGCCGAGTGAGAAGGTGCCTTGCTGCGTCGCCACAGTGCCTGCTGTTTGCTCTGCCCGTCACTTCAGGGCGCTTCTTTATCGGAGGTCATTATCATACCAAAGTATTACACTACTGGTAACAGAGGTTTATAACTTACTTTTATTTTCCTTTTGTATCTGTTAACATATTGTCACATTTTGTGTGGTTGCAACAGAGACCGACTTTTATTTAATTTAATGTCTTTTTTTAAGGGAATAGATCAATATTTTGCTTCCATTTTCAGTGTGTAATCATCAATGAACAGTGCCAGGCCAACTCTTTACCTTGATGCAAACTATCTGCTTCACACAAAGCCATGGATGTGATTTAAATCTACTCCAGTGAAGAGCTAAGAAAAGAAATGGAAGCCATAGCTGTAAGCAAAAATGACATATTTTCAAGTGAATAAGCAAAAACTTTTTACACGACAACGCAGCTTGGAGAAACTTGAAAACACAAGTTTTTGACAACAGCGCCCAAAGTGGAATTGTTTTCTCCATGCAGGCGGTGGAAATGTTGCGCATGCACACACAGCTGTAGTAAATCGTTGTTGGTTCATATGGACGTCCGTTACTCCCATTGTCAGTGTTTATAGTGTTTTGTTCTCTGCAGCATGTGTGCTAACAACATTGTTTTCTGTGTTTCTGGCATTCCTGTGTAAACGGACATCGTTTTCAAAATGCTGCTGTGTAAACGTGGAAAAAAAACCCCTGCAGAAACCGTCCATTTTGAATTGAAACATCGCATACACAGTGTCTGGATTCCAGACTTCTTAGTGTTTTACAGATATTACACACTACTGTTAACAGCAGATGGAATCCACAGGAAAACCACACTCAGTCTTCTTTTATTATTTCAATTAGTGTGTCTTGAAAGACAATAACAGTTAATTTCATCCTACACTTATTTATTTTTGCTATTATCCAGAGCTAAAAGGGAAAAAAAATCAGGAAAACAGCATCTCCCTCCCTGATTCCAAGATATTTCCAGTTGCTACTTTTAAAGTGCATTAAACCTAACGTACTATGCAGTATCTATTTTTTTTGTGCTATCAAACATGCACTAGAAATGTGCACCAGGTTAAATTAGTGTATTTTCATAAATAATAATGTTACGTTGATGACAAATAAAATGAATTTTCTTTTAAAGCTCGTGTGTTTGGAGTTTGTCAAATCATGAAGAAAAATAGATCTGCAAAGGAAAGTACAAATTCTGCTCAATGCATCATGTCATGTAAGCAATCTGACTAATATCCCAACAGGATAACTACAAATAGCACCTGGCTCTACTTTCCGCGGTGTAGTTGTGCGTGACAGTATGTCACCTGCTGGCTCACAAGGATTAATAACGTCAAAGAAGATTATTGGGTAAGCAGGAGGCACTGAGGAAGAAATATCCTTATCTAATGTCCACAGAGGAATTTTGGAAACTTGTATATGATAGAGTCTGTTTGATGATTTATGTAAAAAAGAAAAAGGATGTTTAAGACGAAAGAAAGAAAAAAGTCATGTACAGTGTATACTAAGCAAGATGTGTTCATGTTTCCTTATTTATTAAGCTATTAGTTATTGAGTGGGATAACACAGATCAATGGGAGTTCATTAGCAGCCAAACAAAACACATGAAGATGTTCTAGAAGTTCATTCAAAGGCCCAATGCAAAATCCAATCGTGCAACAAGTGACTGCAGTCTGAGCTGCAGCAGTAAGAATTACCAAATACTTCCTTCTGTGTCATCTCCTACTTCTTTCCAGTAACCTGTGGCAGATGCAAGCTTTTCAGTTGAAATTAGTCTGTATCCACCAATCATTACCATTAGCAAACTTGCTTTGTTGCTTAATTTTGGATAATGACATTAATTTCTATTTTAATATTGCTCCAGTTCAAGCCTGGCATGAATACTATGAGGCATTACAGTGGAGTTTGCATGTTCTTCCTGTGTGTATGTGTTTTTCTTCCAGGTACTCCAGTTTTCTCAAACAGTCCAAAACCATGCATGTGAGATTAATTAGTGACTAAACTAGAAAAAGGTGCTTTCAGTGTGAGTGTGTGTGGTTGTCCTGAGGTCGGCTGTTGATCTGTCCAGGATTCTCCTAGACAGATTTTTCTTTTTTTAAAAAAAGTGACTCCGCATGTGATCCAGATGATGGTGTCATAAATGCACATTATATTAGAAAAGTGCTGTTAAATTTGAGAGTGAAGAGCACACACTGCATTCGCTGTTATGATTAAATCCTTCTCGTGCATGGACAGAAGTAATTGCAGTGTTGCAGAGTTAGTCCATGTTAGTCCAACACTTTCATGGTTGGTAACAACCTGAGTTAATGACTTTGTTGTATAAGATATTATACACAGTGAAATATTATCCTGCACATGTATCCTATTATCATTATTATCATTATCATTATCGTCATTATTATTATTATTATTATAATACCAACACACATGCGCGCGCACACACTCAGTCAGCTGGGATTTGACGCGTTTGGCGCAGTTTGCTCTTTGTCGTCGGTCCCTAACTCCAGGAGGTCATCTTTCTGCCACAAACATCCCGATGTGCACAAACAACCGCTGTGCCACATCTGTGCGCACCCCTCCCCCTCCCCTCCCTCCCTCCCTCCCTCCTCCCCCCTCCCCCGCGCCCCCCCGGTGCAGACGCACGGTGACACACCGGGGATCGGAGCCGGTGAAGGCGTGACGAGCTCGCGTCCAGCCCCGGCTGCAGCCCTCCCTCCCTCCCCGGCCGCTGGTGCCGGCTGCGCGGCCACGGAGAGCGGCGGAGGACCCGACCATCTGAGGCGGAGCGGGGGTAGCCGCTAAGCCGCTTTGCTCGCCCCGCCAGCAGCAGGCCGCTCACGGCCGAAGGAGAGCGGACAATGGAGGGTTGCGTCGCCGCGGCGGAGCGCGGCGTGTAGCGGGGCGCGGAGCAGCTCGGTGCCGCCGGCACCCACCGAACCGGACCGGAGCCCAGCCTGCGCTCCCCGGAGGTGTGTATCCGCTTTGTTAGCCTCGCCCAGGTTCATGGCATCGCTGCTGCACTGTCTCTGCTTGCATCGCAGGATTTATTATTATTATTTAATGTATTTATAGCGAAGTGTTCGGAGGCTGCCTCCCCGGACATCAGCCCTCCCTCTGCGCATGCAGGCGTGCTGCTGGAGCCGGTCTCAGCCTGCTCTGCAGCCACACTGGAAACACTCAAATTCATGCCTTCCAACACACTCAGTTTAAAAAAGTCCCCATTTATCTCACTTGACATGTTTTTATTTGTCCTACTTGAGAGACTGATCAGATTGTACTGACATTCTGTATACAGTGTTTACAGTCAACATTAGAGTGTGTTGAGGCTTGTGGGTCATGTGATGTGAACTCTGTTGACCCCCCATGGAGTAACAGGGTGCAACACACACACACACACACACACACACACACACACACACACACACACACACACACACACACACACACACACACACACACACACAGAGAGAGATGTGACAGATGATTCAAGCTTGCAGGGGGTGTGCAGATTGCAGTGTTTGTGTTGCACGTTGCATGGACACCTCATGTCCTGCGCTGTGTCCTAGATCAGCGGCTGCCCCCCCTCTGCTAAATCCATAACAGTCTCACATGGCCTGTTATATCTGTGAAATGTGGCCCTGGCCTGCAGCACGAGGACACAGAGGACCGTCTCACACTGAGAAGTCCAAACTGTAATCACCTGCAGCCCTGGATGTGCTCCAAATGTCCACATCTATACTCAACTAAATTCTGTAATAAGATATTTGTAATATTTTAGACATTTTGCATTTTTTGATAATTTTTAAGACCTCCATATAGCCTAATTATTTCGTGATAATTACTCTGCTTTTTTAGAGATTAATATTATTTCAACTGTACTCTTACACTATATGATATGATTAACAACATACAATAAAAATAATGAATTTTAGTTATTCTTGTTTTGGACATATTCACAATGTTAAAAATGAAAGACAGTAATTTCATATATAATAATTCCATATAATCTGTATAATGATTCCTTATTTTTTTCAATCAACCCAGTATACTTGATCTTGAAGTCAAATTGATCAAATTTAAATATGTATTTATACTGTGCATATAAAAGCATGCTCACCTATACACGAGTAAGACTTTCCTCACTATACCGTGTAAAAATAATCTGTGGACAATATACCTTCTTGCCCCACTGTGACGAAGTCATGCATTGAAATGCCAGCCCGGGGCCTTTCTGTGTGGAGTTTGCATGATCTCCCTGTGCGTTTGTAGGTTTCCTCTGAGTACTCCAGTTTACTCCCACAGTCCAAAAACCTGCATGTGAGGTTAACTGTGTGTACCGCATAATGTCCAGTCAAGGACAAATTCCGTCTCAAGTTAAGAAGGGCTGGTACAGCATACCTTGGGGGCAGAAATAGCTTTGGGCTACATATAGCTGCCTTGTTTGTCCTTGTTTAGCAGCAACTTAGCAATATCAAGGTTATTTTTTTGTCCGTTTTCATCAAGACTTTACACAGTCCCTGTTTTGTGGAAAAAGACTCAGAATATTGGTGCAATTACAATCAAACATTGTTATTATTTTACTGAAACAAGCGTGTGATCACTTCTCATTCTGTGTTGCAGGAATGTTCACCCTCACGGAAGTCGCCTCCCTGAATGACATCCAGCCGACATACCGGATACTGAAGCCATGGTGGGATGTCTTCATGGATTACCTCGGGATTGTCATGCTGATGTTGGCCATCTTTTCCGGCACCATGCAGCTAACTAAGGATCAAGTGGTCTGTCTTCCCATCCTGGAGCAAACTCCAGAGGGGACAGAAGGCCTCCTGGAGCCACAACCACCAGAGCCCACTAACGGCTTGTGGAACAAAGAGAGTGCCATCGGAGAGCAAGCTGCTCCTCTGATGGCTAAACGGCCTCCTGAAAGCATCGCCACAGCAATTCACTTCGCACAGTCGGCGAGTTTGGGGCAGCCGCAGCCCACAGGGGTCAGGACCAAGCTGGACTTCCAGCAGTATGTTTTTGTTAACCAGATGTGCTATCACGTTGCCCTTCCGTGGTATTCCAAATATTTCCCGTACCTCGCTCTAATTCACACAATTGTACTAATGGTCAGTAGCAACTTCTGGTTCAAATACCCAAAGACAAGCTCTAAAGTAGAACATTTTGTTTCCATTCTGGGAAAATGTTTCGAATCACCGTGGACTACTAAAGCGCTGTCTGAGACGGCGTGCGAGGACTCGGAGGAAAACAAGCAGAGGCTGGCCGGGGCCTCCTCTCTCCAGAAGCACCTGTCCACAAGCAGCGAGGAGGGCAGTCCCAACCAGTCCGCCCCCATGCTGACTAAATCTGGGGTCACCTTTTCAGCCGAGAAGCTCGTGAGCGAAGTTCCCGCCATGACTATTCTGGACAAGAAAGACGGTGAGCAGGCCAAGGCCCTGTTTGAAAAAGTCAGGAAATTCCGTGCCCACGTTGAAGACAGTGATTTGATTTACAGACTTTATGCCATTCAGACGGTTATCAAAACGGTGAAGTTTATACTGATCCTGTGTTACACCATGACCTTTGTGGCCTCGATAGATTTCGACCATGTCTGTGAGCCTGAAATAAAGCATCTGACGGGTTATGCTAAGTTCCAGTGTACACACAACATGGCGTTCATGTTGAAGAAGCTCCTCGTCAGTTATATTGCTCTCATCTGCGTATACGGAGTCATTTGTATATACACTCTGTTCTGGCTTTTTCGGAGGCCGCTGAAGGAGTATTCCTTTGAGAAGGTCAGAGAGGAGAGCAGCTTCAGCGACATTCCCGATGTCAAGAATGACTTTGCATTCCTCCTCCACATGGTCGATCAGTATGACCAGCTGTACTCAAAGCGTTTTGGAGTTTTTCTCTCCGAGGTGAGTGAGAACAAACTCAGGGAGATCAGCCTCAACCACGAGTGGACCTTCGAGAAGTTGCGGCAGCACGTAACGCGCAATCCTCAGGATAAGTTGGAACTCCACCTTTTCATGCTGTCGGGAGTGCCAGATGCCGTGTTTGACCTCACTGACTTGGAAATCTTGAAATTAGAATTAATCCCAGAGGCAAGGATTACAGCTAAAATCTCCCAAATGATAAACCTCCAGGAGCTGCACTTCTACCACTGCCCGGCAAAAGTTGAGCAGACCGCTTTTATTTTCCTCCGAGATCATCTCCGGTGCCTTCATGTCAAGTTCACAGACGTCGCTGAGATTCCTAGTTGGGTGTACTTGCTGAAAACATTGAGGGAACTGTACTTGGTGGGCAACCTTAACTCTGAGAACAACAAACTGATAGGACTCGAGTCTCTCCGAGATCTGAGGCACTTAAAAGTCCTGCATCTGAAAAGCAACCTCACAAAGATCCCAACCAACATCACGGATCTGTCCCCGCATCTGCTCAAGCTGGTGATTCACAACGACGGGACAAAACTCTTAGTGCTGAACACCCTGAAGAAAATGATGAACCTCGCAGAACTGGAGCTTCATAACTGTGAGCTGGAGCGAATCCCTCACGCCATCTTCAGCTTGAACAACCTTCAGGAACTCGATCTGAAATCTAATAACATCCGTACCATCGAGGAGATCATCAGCTTCCAGCACCTCAAAAGACTGACGTGCCTCAAGCTCTGGCACAATAAGATCATCACTATTCCCCTGTCGATCAGCCACGTCAAAAACCTGGAGTCGCTCTATCTCTCACACAACAAGTTGGAGTCTCTCCCTTCCCCCTTATTCACCCTCCTGAAGCTGAGGTACCTGGACGTCAGCCATAACTCTATAGCGGTGATACCGCTGGAGGTGGGCTTTCTGCAGAACCTCCAGCATTTCGCAATCACGGGCAACAAAGTGGAGGTGGTCCCGAAGCAACTGTTCAAATGCACCAAACTGAGGACACTATGTCTCGGTCACAACTGCATTTCCTCCATTCCCGAGAAGATCGGCCAGCTGTCGCAGCTCACACACCTGGAAATGAAGGGAAACTGTCTGGATCGCCTCCCGGCTCAGCTCGGCCAGTGCTCTCTCCTCCGCAGGAGCTGCCTGATGGTGGAGGATCACCTCTTTGACTCACTCCCCATCGAAGTCAAGGAGAGTATCAATCAGGAAGCTAGTGTCTCTTTTGCCAACGGGTGTAAGTGTCTGACCGATGGACGGTAACAAGACCATGTAAGCAAATGTAAAGAAAGCGTATTCAGCACACCATTAGAAATAAGTGGTGTAACAGATCACAGACGATCCAGGAACAACACATTATTTATTTTGTTTAAGCAGAATTGCATGAACTACATACTTCTGCAGGTACTCTTGAGAGTAAGCCTAAATCTACACGCAGACTAAGGCTGCGTTTGCACTGCAAGTCTTGACGGACCAGATTTGCTGCCTCAGTCTGATTTTTTTGACCTTGTGGTTACAAGTATTTGATCAAGTGATCCATATCTGATTCTTCCAATTACACTTACGCTTACTATGTACTTGTAGTGTTTGCAAACATCAGGCTACTTCAGAAACAAACGCAAACTACGACGCAATGGATGATGGGATATTTGATGCTGAAGTGGCGGATGTCGTCAGAGGCAAAGCACCATAACTGCACTTTGTGCACATTGTAGTTCTGGCTGGGCATGCTAAGAATGAATCACTGAGCTTTCATATAGGAAGTGAGAATTCGGGCTTTAGTAACATGAACACAGACTGTTGTTGTTGATCACTTCTCACATAACCTGCACTGAGCAGGGTAATACCAACGGCGATCAATCAATAAGAAACACAAAACCAATGGGTATAGTTCCAGTAAACATAGAGGAAATGTTCCGGGAAATAACATCCCATAATCCCTTGCACTGCCTGCCACTGCGTTGTCATGTTATTTCCACTTATGAAATAACATGCGCACTGACAAGCGATCTCAAAACATCTGAATCCAACAGCAGATCTGCTCTGTGCCACATCAGAACAAGGAATCGGAATTGGGTGAGAATACATTGAGAGTGGAAGAGAGGCCTAAACGTCCGGTGGTTTGAAAACGGCTCCTGAGATGGACCTTTTGAAAATGCTTCAACTCCTTCGTCCTGGAAATAGGGGAACACGCAACCTTTCGAAAACACTCAGGCTCCGTCTCCGTGCAGACGGTGGATGCCACTGGTCATGAGCGCCACGTTATGCGAAAATAACTGTTTTGCACATGCTCAGTAGAAGGACTGTTAGAAAAGTGTGTTCCTCCAGAGTGTCATGACTCCCAGTCTGGATTCTCCTGGACTTGGTGGTTTTAGAATTCAATAACCACTCCTGGTCGTCTGTCCATGCCAATGTCTCTGAACTCCCATTCTTAATGTTTGTAGCAAATTGTTCTCTACGCACCTGTGGTTTCGTTAAAGAAACAGTCAACAGCACCCACTAGTGGCCATACAGGAAAAGTGCATCGTTTTCAGTGTTTTAGGCGTTTCGGTGTGAACAGAAACCAACTTCAAAACACTGCTCTGTAAATGTGAAAGTTTTCTAAAATGAAAATGGAAAAACAAACAATAAACGTATATTTGGAATCAATGGAACTATACCAGGTTCTGGATCTGTCGGATTAGAAACTCTTAAAACTTTCAAGAGAAATGAAAACATCTCATACTCATTTGAGTCATATTTTGACTCCTCTTTTCATCTCATTTATCTCAGAAAGGAGCCGATCCATGTGGGATTTGCGCTCCGTTACTCTACTCTTAGAGTAGAGAGTATGGCTGTTAGTGTAGAGTGGAAAGGAGCAGTAACACTACTGAACCAGAAATAGTGTCATGATTGTTATTATTTTCTGTTATGACTTGGACTCATGTTTCCATCTCAATTCACTGTCGCAAAATATTTTGATATCTGTTGTAAATAAGAGAATTTAACTGCCTTTGAAAGTAACATTTTCCTTCCTTAAGATTCAATCCAGTGAAAACTTCACCTACAGTGTATTTTGACCAGTCATTTTTTGAAAGCACTGATGCCATTTATATATGTGTCAGTTTAACATTAAAACAATTGTGGCTCTCCCAATTTATTTATGTTATCCATCTTAGCTCTGTGTTTTTACATGTGGTCAAAACTATTGTAGCACCTGGCTTTCCCAGAAAAAATACTGTTTACATCACCTCTAGTTCTTTCAGAGAACCTTTCCCTTTTTTTAAATCAAGTATTTATGACTACTGCTCAGATATAGTTGCTGCTTCTTGCTGCTTCTGGAGACCGCGTTGCTTCCATAGTTTGAATATACTCAGTATTAAAAACAAAAATGGATTGTGCTCTATTAGTATTGAAGTAGCATTTCACAAAATTGCAGATATTTGTAGTTATTATAAATCACACCACAGCTCTCAGACTGTCAGGTTATTTTATTGGGTTTATTCCAAACGGGTCCATTTATTAGTTTTATGCTGGAATGAGATAATATAAGCAAGTTTCAATTAATTTTGCTAAAAAAAATCTGAATAAGTTTCCAAAATTGCTCCAAAAAAAAGGGGGGGGGGGGGGGGGGGGGGACTGGTGGCAGCCTCATGAACAGAATGAGAGCAGTTAAAGCAGACCTGGAGAGAGAACTGAACCAGTGTGTTGAATATATGTTCTGTTCCCCACCTTGACCCTGGCTCATACTAACAGATGTGAATCTGCTCTGTCGCTCCACTAAACCTCTTTTTGTATCCAGTGTGATGTTTTATTTGAGTGCAAACCACAATGCTTTCTTTAATTTTGGTGTAGTTTTGATGCCTAAACATGACAGCAGCAAGCAATGTGGCATGCATGAATGTTTCCACGCACTGGCTGCTAGACTATGCTAAAATATATATTTATGGAAAAAAGAAAAATCAGATGTTGCTTCCGACCACCATTTTAAAACACACTGAAGTATTTTTTTTTTTTTTTTTGGGAATAGATGCATTCCATTGTCAGTATACCTGGAAACCAGCTTCATCTTGTGCATCACAACTGCATAAATCCTTCTCCTTGTTTTTAACTCTAGCCAGTTAAGCAGGACCAGTCAGCCAACTGTGTTAGTCCTTTAGTTATTTGACGCGCCTGTTCATGGTTTATTCTTGTGACCTATGTTTTTACCCCAGCATTTTGTGTACATTTTCTTATTGTCTTTTATGCAATTTTTTTCTTTCTGCACAGCACTTTGTAAATCAGTTTTTAAAATGTGCAAATAAAGGAATTATTATATGTTCATTATTACTACTATTATACATGTTGGAAGTTAGCTCCTACTAGTAGTTTTACGATAGCATGTGGCTATTACCGTAATCATTACATCAAGAACTTCACACTGCCATTGCACCAAAAACACACTTTGTAATTGTTTTATATCATCGTGGTCTATATCAGTCTGGTGGCATTTCCCCTCCTCCTCATGTAATTCATGCAAAGCACTAACAAACCACACAAAACAAGCAGAGACAGTGAAGTTACATCAGATCGCAATCTGGAATGATAAATTATCCTCAAATACATGTTTGTGGAGAAAAACCTCAGCACTAAAAGGTATTTAAGTTCAAAACGCAACAAGGAATATTTGTACTATGAGGGGCAGAATGGTGAGAGAGTGAAAACAGACTGAAGTGACACAAACATTCTTGTACTTATTACACAGGCAGAACATGCAAACACCACCCACAAAACTGCAGCCCATACTCACACCTTCAAACGTCTTGCTGAGAGATAAGTGTGCTAACCATACAAGGCAGTTCAGAACAACAGGTGACCAATACACAAATATATATATATATTAAAAAAGAGTGGAGTTGAGCCTGAAACACAGTATTTACAGCTCAACAGCGATTCACCCTCATGAATAAATGTTAAAGTCCAGAACATGATGCATCTAAAAGCCCTGGGATAAGGCTTCCTCAGCTCACAGCTTCATGACTACACAACTACTCAGAACTTCCTGCATACTTTCAGTTGAGCAATACTGACTAAACATTACAAGACAACAGGATATTTCATATTCAAGCTGCATTAATGCTGTGTTTTCGATTTGTTTTAGTGTGGGTGGTAAAGGTAAATTACAATGAATTCACTTTGTTATGCTCTAGTCTACATTATTATTTACATTATTGTCATTAGGATGTCGGTCCTCTTGAGGTTTTTTATATTTGTATTCAGTTATCACACAACCTACATTTCTTCCACAGAGATGCTAAAAAATGCGACTATTCCTCATAGTAATGATTGCTTTTAAACAGATTCTGCACTGGGCCTTGAAAACATTGACTCTCAGACCTCATTGCTATACAGTACTGCCCTCTAGTGGAAATAAGTTGTCATTAATAATTCTCGTTTTCCTGGGAAAGACAGATGACCATAATGCATTTCATCAACTCTGGCCTGCGTCCACTGATTCAAACTGTTTTCATACACTGTAAGGCCTGTAAGCCAAATTAAATCACTAAACACTTAGAGTGTCTTTTTTTTACAAGGGCCATAAACAATTCAGAGTATCTGGACAATGGTTCTTACTCCATTTTCAATGCAATTCAATTTCATTCCCTTTCTATATCGCCAAATACAACACAGTCACTTCAAGTCACTTTTATAGACGAAAAAAAAAAAAAAAAAGATTCCACATCAGCAAATAGATCGTGAAAAAGAAAGAAGAAGAAAAAAATTGCTTTAGCAGGAAGTAAAATGTAGAACCAGACTCAGAGGAGACTTTCTGCAGAACCAGACTCAGAGGAGAGTTCCTGTAGAACCAGACTCAGAGGAGACTTTCTGTAGAACCAGACTCAGAGGAGACTTTCTGTAGAACCAGACTCAGAGGAGACTTTCTAGAACCAGACTCAGAGGAGACTTTCTGTAGAACCAGACTCAGAGGAGACTTTCTAGAACCAGACTCAGAGGAGACTTTCTGTAGAACCAGACTCAGAGAAGACTTTCTGTAGAACCAGACTCAGAGGAGACTTTCTGTAGAACCAGACTCAGAGGAGACTTTCTGTAGAACCAGACTCAGAGGAGACTTTCTAGAACCAGACTCAGAGGAGACTTTCTGTAGAACCAGACTCAGAGGAGACTTTCTGTAGAACCAGACTCAGAGGAGACTTTCTGTAGAACCAGACTCAGAGGAGGACACTTGAAGTCTGATTATTTCCACATACTGTATGTAAGGTGATGTGTTGGAATTGAAAACAATATAAATCAATCAAAACTGTTTTAATTCCATTTCAGACGCGGAAAGTTTTTGCACTGGCTTCCCTTTGAAAGATAATCATTTCTGAGGGACAAAAAAAAAAAAAAAAAAAAAAAATACTTAAAGAAAAATACTTAAAAAAAAACTTTTGGCAGAACGTACCTTCAATGTCTGTATAAATTTCATGTTTAGGTGGCAGCAGCAAACTCAGTTGAAACAGTTATAAATAAGCTTTACTTTTCCAGCTTTATCGGTTTATTTAGTCAAACCCGAACTTGAATTGATAAATAATATCATTGACAAAAAGATAATTTGACGAGAAAGTGGAAAACTGACATGACGCTTTATACAAAATAATTAATAACACATTTCAAAATGTTTCAAATGAATGCCAAAAGTGATTTTTTTTTTAAAAAAAACAGAATGGGAACAACAGGAATAAACCCTGAAGTTCAAATGCCTGAAAATGTGATAAAACCTGGAAATAATATGAGGAAAATCATTACGTTTGCAAAAGAATTGTGGCTTAATGTGGAAAAAACCCTGAATTGAAGTTAAATTGTAAAATAACGTAAATAGATAAACTAGAAGACAAATAAATAAACTATTTTAAAATGGAACTTTATGTGATAAAGTTCTGTGACCAGTCGCTCTTGAACAGTTTTCTTGATGAACTGAGGTGAAGTTGATTGATCTTCAGGGTTGGTAGTTCAAATCCCACCTGTTCTTATGTTCAGACGTGGACCTGATGGGCCAAACACTGACAAAATGGGCTGTGTGAGTGCTGTAAAGACACACTAAATAAGTACACACACACAGCCCCCCATGGAGTGTGTGTTGCTGACTGTGAGCCGCCCTGACACCGAGGCTTCGTTAAGCTCTGCCGCCAGGCGGCCCACTCGCTCTCCTTCGTTACTTCCTTCGGGATCAAGTTGTGGCCTCGGCGCTCGTCACGGACACTCAGCATGCACGTCGTCTCCCCTGTCGTCCCCGCCCTGTGATCTCTGCCCCCCCCCCCCCGGCCGCCATCTTTTGGTCTTTCGGGGACATATTTTGGGGAAAATGGTCACACATGCCGTGGACAGACGGCGAACACGATGCTGGCTCCCAGAGCTCCTCGGCGGACCCGAGGCCCTACGAGCTCGTGACACACGGGCAGAGGAGGCCGAGTGACTGGCCTAACGACCCGCCTGGCATTGTGGGGGTTTCCCCGCTCTGTCCTTGGCAGACGGCTGCATTTTAAGGCACGCAGGTGTTTATTGAGGATAATAGGCCAGCTTCTTTTCCTGCTGGAGGAAGGGAGTCATTAGGAGTTTGGGAGCGTTAGATTCCTCCCGGTGGTTTCCGGTCCGAGCTCCAATGTGCTGTGTTTTTTTTCCTCTTCTTCTTTTTTCCTCTTTGAGGGTGGGGGTGGAGTAGGGCTGGGGGGTCTCCTGTGGAAAAACAGGGCAAGATCTTCAGCGACAGCACTTTGTGAGCACTTGCACAGCTGATGAGCAGCAATTACACTTTAATTATTTCTGTGGGGCATTTTTCTCTCCCATGGCCGCCGCCCCCCTCCCCCCATTCCTCCTCTGCTTCTGTGCAAATGAAGGTTATTTTGAAAACAATCGGTGATGAAACCCCTCGTTCCAGCCAAGTCCACTTAATTACTGTGGATGTGAGCATCGCCCCAGCTCTGTTGATGTCTGCTCCTGATCAGGGGCGCTGCTGCACTGCGATCAGCTGCGTTTGGTTCCAGTTTGTTTACAAAAAATAAAACAAAAACAAAAAACAACAACAACAAAAGAAGAGGGGAAAGGAGGAGGAGGAGGTGGTGGTGGTGGTGGTGGTGGAGGGGGTGGGGGTCACCGCATGACTTTGACGGCTGCTTCGCACAGCCACCGCTCGGAGACACACACACACACACACACACACACACACACACGCTCCTCCTCCATCCTGTGCCCACAGGGTGAGGAAGCCTTGTCACTTATTAAGGAGGCTGTTGCCATGAAGTGACAGATGTCCTGATGTGATCTGTCTGCATCTTTGGCCTCCATCTGTCTTGTTAGTACACATAGTTAGGAATGGTGTGAGGATGGGGGGAGAGCGGGGGAGAGAGAGGCAGAGGCAGAGAGAGAGAGCTGTTGTTCTTTCATATATATGTTAAATGCATTGGAAGCTGGGAAAGCAGACTCTCCCCTGGCTACTCTTCCCCTCTGAACAATAGCTCAGCTCTTCTTCTTCCACCTCTTGTTTTCCTTCCCCTGCCTCTTCCAACCACTTCTGCAGGCCCTGATGTTCAGTGCCACTGAACCATCTCCAAATCTCCATCTTTTTTGCCCCCCCCCCCCTCTCTCTCTCTCCCTCTCCCTCTCTCTCACCCCTCTTCGCTCGCTGTTTGGCAAGAGGAAGATTAGGGGGCTCGGGTCCTGGGGTGTGCATCCCACCCTTCTCTCTCCCGTCCTCACACCCTTCCCCTCCTCCTCCCTCCTCACCCATCCTGGGAGATTCAAATCCTTTTAGCTTCTTCCTCAGGTAAAATTGCCAAGGACCTTGTGAGCCCTGGGTTCCCCTGGAGGTAAAATCTATAATGGAGTTTTGATATGAGCAGGAGCAGCCTTGAAAATGGACTTCTTTAACTAGCTCGGCTGCCTCGCGGAAGGTCAACGGTGCTCCGGGTGGACGCAACATGCCACAACTGTGCTGGAAAAAAGGCAGAACAAAAGGAACAGTTTTACACCAAAAGAGAGTGACCTGTAGACAGGGTTGTAAATAAAAAATAAATAAAAAAAATCAAAGCTGGGTGCTGTTTTTGTCAACTTTTTTTTTCCTTCTTTCTTTTTTCCAAAGTGAATTCAGCATCACAAACAGACAACTTTATACATGAAAACGTCTCTGTGGGAAGATCAGCGTCTCATTCAGTCTCACGGCTGCCGCAGATTTCACTGAGTATATCTTAAATGATAAGAAGAAAACAGGAAAAGTCAATGGAAAACAAAAAAGTTAGCAAATAAACAGTGGTGGAACTCATATCTGTTGTTCAATTGAGGGACATTTTCAAAGGTTTTTCCTTTAAAAACAGTACTTCAACAGGAAGATAGAGGGCACCAGAGGCTCACTTTTGGAAGGACTGCAGCTGAAACGCAAGCATGCAGGATGGGAAATGTTTTCTGTGTACTGCTCTTAAATTAGACACAAAACCAAGAAGATTAATATACTGAAACCATATCCAACAGGTTTAGATGAAACTGTTACAGAATATAATTTAACATAAAGGACATATTATTATAGAATTAGTTAGAATAAAGGTTAAAAAATACTTAAACAAGAAAAATATATACTGAAAGGAACAAAAATACAACCAAAAGTGGAAAAATGGATGACAGCTACAACAGCAGCAACAATAAAATCGAAAAATTACTGTTTTAATTTGTATCAATACATCATAATTTTAAAGTGACACAAATGCCACATAGAACAGTATTTACAGAGCTGATGTTTAAAGAACGCGACGATGCAGTGTAATCGTGCTGGAAAACTGTTTGTCATCTTTAGATAAAGTCACACAGCTTAAAAAAAAAAAAATTAAAAAAAAATCCATGGCATTAAAATGTGGTTCAGTTTGGCTGGTGCTGCGACCATTAGACAATTACAAGTTTTATAGCTTCATGTCTGGACCAAAAATTATTGATAATCTTTCAGTATGAATCGTTTTTACACTGTGAAGTTGAAGAACGGTTCCACATTATTGTTATTATTATCATTATTATTATTATTATTATTACTATTACTATTGTTATTATCATTATTATTATCATTATCATCATTATTATTATTATTATTATTATTAATTATTATTATTATTATTATCTAATACATACTCTTTTGCATGTGTTGTGGGATGAAAAATAACTCAAGTATGATTGTTAAAAAACTTGTGTTATGGAAAATGTAAGTGTGAGCAGCTCTCCTGGAATTAAAGACATAAAATGACTTGAAATGTGTGTGTGTGTGTGTGTGTGTGTGTGTGTGTGTGTGTGTGTGTGTGTGTGTGTGTGTGTGTGTCAGGTCCATCCAGTTTAGATTTTTTGGATTTTTGGCGCGCAGCAGCAGGGACATGTGTTTTCCGTTGTGCTGTGGTGAGGGTTCGGGCTGGAACCATCCCGGGTCTGGTTCAGAGCAGCTTACAGGTCTGCGGTCAAACTCAGCCCACTTTGGGACACTAAAGAAGCCCTACCTGCATTATGGAATTTTTCTGAAGTAAGAAGAATGATTTTTAAAGACATCATAATGTAATTTAACATGTTTTACAGAAATCTGAACAACTGGGACTGTTTCTGTCTGTTTTAGCAAAGAGGCTGTTGAGCTTTCACTGACCTCTGACCTCTGGGCTCAGGCCTCGGAGCCCTCATGCCCCCAACGCTTAATACAACATTGTGATCAGAAACAGCAGTTGATGCAGTTAATTTGTAATTTTCACTTCAAGAAATGGGCTAAACGCTCTGAAGGTGAACCCTGGCAGGTGTTTGGGCTACAACCAGCACAGCACACTGGCACGAGAAGAGGCAGACAACCTTTAATGCTGTTACGTAAAAAAAAAATGAACAAATAAAAAGGAGCAACTTTATCTTCACAGTGACAGACCCCACAGCTATGAAAAGAAATCCTCTCTTTTTACATTCCTCAATGTATTCAGCATTTCAGGCTGATTGAATTGCTTCTGGTAATATATAAATAACAGTGAATGAAATAAATGACAGGATGAGAGCGGTGCGGGTCAGGTTTCAGGGGCGAGCTTTTAGAAAGCATCTGCAGTCGATTTCAGGGCAAGGCTGGCGGCAGTAATTTATTCAGGAAGATGTATTCTCATGACATTATTATATTCTAATGAGAAATATTAAAACATGAAAAGGGATTATATTATGATAATCATTTTGGAAGTGATGGTTAAGTATTGTAATTAGTGTTTGTTTTAAAGTGGTGAAAACGTGGCGGTAATTTCTAATAAAGCAAGCGGGAACAATCGCGCTGGGCTGCAGCAGCCGTTACATCCGAGGCGAGGAAGGATGCTTCAGATGGCTTGAAGAGTGACAGAGTTGGAGAATTAGGAATTTCACACAAATATGCCTCATTACCAATCTATTGATGTACCCTCTGCTGACTTTCAATTATTCATCAGCCACTCAAAAAACTGTTTGCTCTGCCTCAATTCATGCTCCGTATCAAAACAGAAATCACATCCCTGCTGCAGCCATAATCTTAGTTAATCAGCATCATTTAATGCACTTAGCTGTGTTTCAAATTCAAATGAAACACTTGTGCAGAAGCAGTCGCCGTCTGCCCTAGTTCTCATCGATGGTGGGTTTGTCAAAATGATGCAATTGGTCATTACCTCACATCAGACGCCTCCAAGACATAATTCTGCCTGACAGTTGGATTCAAGCTTTGACAGCCTCAAACTTGTTGAGTTTTCTCTAAATACTTGCCACTGCAATGAGTTAAACATCCCCCGGAGGCACTGCAGAGTTTTCCTTTTGAACAAACACCCGAGGGACGCCAAGCTGGGACTGCGCGAGGAACCGGAGGTCTTATGGAGAGGGCTGTTTGGGTTTATCTAATGGTACAATGGGTAATTTCTTCTGCCACTGCAAAGGGAGGGGGAGGGAAGAGAGGAGCGGGATGAAAAGAGAGAAGGGAGTATGGTTAAGAGAGAATCTTTATCTGGGCTTAATTTCCCATGCTCAAGCAGAGTGGAGGATTTTTTTGCTGTACAGATCTCTTTTGTCAGATCCTACCTACCCATGGAAGACCCAGGGGCACTCTAAGAACATACGCATCACCTAGATTTGCCTTCCAGCCCACTTCTCTCCAGCGATTGCACCCTCTCCCCGCTGGCTTCTTTGTGTAGAAGAGACGAGTGAGCATTTTGGAAATCAAATCTCAGTTTGTCAGAGTAAAACTGGAGCAGACTTCAATTTGAATAGATTTATTTCTACATAATTGTTCTGAGCACACGCATGCACGAAGGCCTCTTTCTTTCCCTCCGTTTCTCTTTCCCGGGCTTTTAGCCTGGTTGTGATGCAAAACGAGGCTGAGCGGGAGACACCGTGAGAGATACCCTGCACGTCTATCCTGGCTTTACCGCTGAGAATTGCTCCTGAAAGGAATCCTCAGGCTGAGCTCACCCCCTTCATGTTAGGCTTGATGAAAACAAACTTTTACTTTACAGAAACAAACTATCATTTAAACACCCAAACACACAGAAAATGACAAACACTCCCGAATTCACACTTTGTTGGACAAACTCATCGTTTCACTCTGTTGAAGAGTGGAGATTTGTTTTGTTGTCATGATTACAGAAATACTCTTTATGTTCCTCCAAAGGTATGGTCTGGTTATCTTTGGATGCATGTGACTGAAAAAACCCAACAAACTCTGACAACTCACACAAGGAAGACCTAACATCACCTCTTCCACCACATTAGACTCATTTCCTCTCTGACCACACACACTTCCTCCAAATCCTGATATTTCTTGGCATCTTGGATCTCATCTCTCAGAATTACTATTGCAACAGCACATCTTCAGCAGGGCAAAACTAACCTGTATGGTAACGAGCCTTTTCCCTCCTGCTCTATGACCCCTAGAGGTCACAGAGTTCATCCACACGGCAGCCTGGTCCGTGGACGTCCAGGACTTCAGATATTCTATCTGTAAAACCTCAGATGATGCCAGGAGTCACGATCAAACAGTTTATGAAATAAAGAAATGTGGACTGTTTTCATACATTTAATAGATATTTGAATGACCTGAGATGATAAAAAATGCCAAAATTCTCTCACGAGTACATTTGTCCCTTCTTAAAACGTGAGCAAAGTGCAAACAAATCGAGACAAGCTAAACTGATGAGAAAGATCCAGTTCAGCAGACAGAGAATACATTTCTAAATCCAACAACACAGTCCAATAATGTAGATTTATTAATCTGTAAACCCCCTTGTTTATTGTGTTTTTCTGTTAATGTCTTACTTCTGTTGCTTTCGCCGTTCACTGCTGCACTCAGCCCTGTAATGTATTAACACTTATTGTTACTTATTTAACTCTAGCATATTGATAGTTTAACTGCTATTCACTTTATTCTGTGATGAGCCATGTAAGTACAATTACGCATTCTGACAGTCTCTTTCTATTCTATTCTATTCTATTCTATTCTATTCTATTCTGTTCTATTCTATTCTATTCTATTCTATTCTATCTCTCATGAAATGCTGATGGTCTGTTTGTGGTAAAATCTCCCGACGCCCTGCCGAGGTGCCCGAGCCTCCCCAACAAGAGTGTGGCTTGGTCTCAGAAGGCCGGGGCCACTTTGCAAAAAAGGTGGGTAGGTGGAGTGGGGTGGAGTGGGGTGGAGGGGGGGTGGAGGGGGCGTGGGGTCTCCGGCAGGTGCAATAGTCGTGGCTGCGGGTGAAGAGAGAAGGTAAACACACTGCAGGGTGTGGTGAAAACAGGAGGTGAGTGGAGACAGGCTGAGGTGGAGGCGCAGGGAGGGGGAGGAAGGTAGGTGGAGAGAGTCCCAGAGCTCCCTGCCAGTGATGACCAGAGTGTCCATCAGCGAGGTCTCCCGGGTGCCCCGCTGAAACAGCAGCGCTGGCAGAACTAAAAAACACACCCACCCTGGGAAAGTGCTTTTTCTCCCGCCAGACGCCCCGGTGATGGATCGAGCCGAGCCCGCTGCACACAATACATTTGTGAGGAGAAACAGAGAGTGGTGGAGGTGGTGATGCCGGTGGTGGGAGGAAGGGAGGGGGGAGGGGGAAGGGGGGGGGGGGGGGTGCAGGCAAGGTCTGTCAGAAAAACACTTCCACTTTACTCCTAGAATGCACTAAAATATTTACGAGTTCAATATTTATTTCATTATTCCACACATCGGACGTGAGAATGGACAGACACATAAATGGAAAGTGTGCAACAAAAGGTTTAGGAGCATCACGCCACACCGAAGCCGGCCAGGAGGCCAGACAGCAGCACCAAAGTCCGAGAAACGTGAAATTAAGCACCATTAAACACTTCAGAGTGATGGACGACGGGGCTACGGGAAAAGTTGGGAGTTGATTTCCCTCGTTGTAGTTTTTTCTCGCTCTCTCGCTCTCTTCCTGAATGATGGAAATGCTTGTGCTGAAAGAACCGACCGTACCTGCCAACCTCAAGAGTCAACAGTATTGATTAAACCGCCGCATCCTCTCAAATCCATCTCCATTTCCTTTGAAGGTGAAAATCATCCTTGATATCTGCCAACAGCTCACTTTACTTTGGGATTTCTTTCCTTTCCATCTAGGTTGTATTAATTAATGCATGCTTTTTTTCCTCTCCCCCTCTTAAATTAGCCCTCTGAGGAGCTATAACTCAAATTCCTGTATTTATGGAAGTAATAGGTTGGGAAAAAAAATGCTAAACTGAAAAAATTATGCAGTCCAACACTTTGCTTTGAGAATAAACTGCAAGAAACCTGATGAAATATGAATGTGCGTTGGGTGCAAAGATAGTTAAATATTTACAATCCTGTGTTGGTCCGTAACCCCAGTAAAGATGCTAGTCAACTGCAATAATTGCTCCACTGCAAAACTTTGCGCTTGATTCGTGGATTCGCCCGGTGTTATACAAGTCCAGACCGCTTTCCCGCTTTTTTTTTCTTTCTCTTTTACACATGCGCCCATTAAAAATATATATTTTCCAAACATCCAGTACACCCTGCACAATTCTGTGTACATTCTGTCTTTCTGTCTAATGTAATCAGGCAGGTTGTTGCATCTTAAGCAGCAGCCCCGGATCGCAGTTAAGAAAGGGCAAGACTGTGAGGGAGCCCCCCTGAGGGACTGATCCTGTATCAGGAGACTGTATATTTCTACGCTAAAGAGGCTATTCAAACCCACCATTGCTTGAATTATTAAAGACGCTGTATGTTTTTCAAAGCCTTGATTTATTTTTTCTTTTCTTTAAAAAAAAAAAAAAAGAAAGAAAGAAAAGTGAGACGCGTCGGGGTTTGCTGGTGGTGCGACCAGAGGATGGGGATGGTGAAGCAGGAGGAGGGTGGAAGGCGGAGGGTGGGAGGTGAACGGGAAGTACTGCCCCGCTTTGCCCCGCACTCCCTCCTCCCCCTGCCCCGCCGCCGCCGCCGCCGCTCCTCGTTGGCTAAAATGGCCTTTTACTTTCTAAGCATGCTTTTACTGCCTTTGAAGAGTTATTTTTGTTGATGAAAAAGATACGCCGCTGCGGTTAAAGCGAGCCCCGGCTATTCGCGAGGTTGTTTAATACTTTCCCCTCAGTTTGGCTTATAAATTTATCATCAGTAAAGCATACCAGTGGTCTCATGCCGTAGTACAGGCTTCAAGCTAAGTGGCTGAGGTTGAGTGAGTGAACCGAGCACACACACACACACACACACACACACACACACACACACATAGATGGGAAAAAAACAAAGTGCAAGAAGGGAAAGACAGAAGACAGTTTAACGGTGGTTGATCCTGTTCCGGAGTGGAGGAGCGCACACTCAAGGTTTTAAGACATTAAAAGTCTTAAATTGGCTTTATCGATGGCCCTCTTTATTCCGAGCTACAGTACAGAGGCCTCACTTGTTAACAACTTGTATGTTAATGACTTGTATTAGAACTGATCAATCTACTTTGGATGCAGGCGTTTCCCATCGCTTTGAAGTGAACGCATTGATTGGGCTGAAAATAACAGAATTAAACAATCGGTCGTCTTCCGTGCTGAGTGGGGCTGCCTGCTCTCTTCTCTAATAAAAAGATCGCAACGCAGCAACGCCGAGCAGCACAGCTGCACTGCATCGCAATCTGCAGCGTGGTTACGGCTGTTTGAATTACTTGATGTTTGTCGATGCGCGACAACGTTTTCAAGTGAAAACTACATGAAAATGAACTTTTCTGCTGTTTCAGTGGAAATGGAGGTAATTTTTAAAAGCTTTGCTGTTATAAACGTCGTCGTGTAAACAGGGCCACAGGGGGTTGAGGCCACAGTCTGTATACCGGACGTCACTGGAAACAGCACAAAAGAACTTGTTCTGCATTTTGTTTGAACATATCAGTAACCTTTTATATCCAGTCAGATGCGATGGAACAACCATCAGGACATCGCATCGGCCGGCTGTTTTTAGCATTAGCACGCTCAAAGAAGCATTACTTTCTTTTTCTTAGACGCTCCATCACTGTCTACATGTTAGTAGATGGTTTTGGCTTCTTGTTATTTCATAAATCCATTTCTGTCAAAAAGTGCTACGTTCCAACATGTTTCTCTGTCTAATGGTTGAAACACTGAGCACCGCTACTCTAATGCGGCTATATGAGCAAAATCGAGGAGGTAGGAGACGTCAAAGTCAACTCTTTATATCCTTTCATGGAGTAACGAGTTACTTTTATTCGCAGTAACTTCAACAGTAACTCCTCTACTTTTAACAGAAGTAATCTGTTACTGTGAAGGTTTGCTGATTGGAGAATCAAACCTGTTATCAACAGATTAAAAACTAGATTAAATTCATGGTGGAGATTGTCAGTTTTGCGTTTACAGATTTTTTTCTGCCCCCAAGTGGACGAAAATTTTGAATGTGGCTTTAAACCTCCAGCTAACAGAGGAATATACTATAAAAAACGAAAAACAAAAACAACCTGAAGTGTATCCGTCCTCGCTAACAGAATTTCCTGATGCTTCCATATGTCGATGATTCTTGGAAGCTCATTTGTTATTTAAAACCTCACATAAGTGGTGTTAAAACCATCATATCATGCATATATAACATCATTACATGCATATAACCTGCATCCTCACCATCAGCTCTGCTCTCTGCTCCGTGTGTTTTACTGCTGGTGTGGGCAGAGCGCGAGAGAGGGGGGGCTCTGTTTATGGATGCTATTCCAGGTGGAATATTCCTGGTGTATTGCCCACCAAACAGATGTCTCCCCTGAATTAGTTACCTCTGGATCCTCCCTGAATACCGAATCAGGGAAAACACACAGGTTGTGCCCAATTGTGATTTATTCATCCAGTCTATACCTCATGCCTAGACAACAACATGCAAATCACCCGCTACTCACTGGCAGTATACACACAGTAATACAGTATACATATAGCAGTTTGATGCTTTATTGATTTGTCTCCTGCAAGGATATCATAGATAAATAAATGATACAGCCTTGAATTAAAGGTGCTGCTGCTGCTGCTGCTGCTGCTGCTGCTCGGACACCAGCACACTGCTGGGATTTCAATGACCTGAAGGAGCGCTTCTAAAAACAAAACACGGCTTGCAGTCGTATTGCAGTGGCATGCCAAGGTGGTGGGCGCCGGTCCGCTCCATCACAGTTACATCATTTCCTCCCTTAAAGTGGGTGGGCACGGAAAACAGGTGAAGCTATCACCCTCCCATCAGCCCATCCTCCTCCTCCTCCGGCCGACCGCAGGGCCCAGCCTCTCCTTATTGATAGTGGAGCGCTCGACAAAGCAGGGTAATTAAAGCAATGGCGCCGGTCGGGTTTCATTGATAAAGATTGGAGCCGATGCACCTCCCCGTGGTGTGTCAGCAGCCGAGAAGCTCCCCGTCCCCTGGATCCCTCTTTTGCCTTTCATCTCCCTCACTCAGCCATGAAAAATTCATCCAAGACCTCCAGAAATATTTATTGTAAAATCTTAGGGAGAAGTGGTAGCACTGAAAAATTCATGGCCTTATTCGCCTCCAACAGCTGTGGACTCCTTAATTAATTTGATTGCTCACATTACACAATAAATTCATTTATACAATATTTATCTGTCCTTTTCCTCAACTTGCTCTAATCGAACAGACATCCATGCAAAGTTAACCTTTTTTTTTCCCTTTACTGCCACGTTGTATTCGAAGCTAATGGTTTAGTTTCAGGGGAATTTTATTCAGTTAAACTGCCAATGTTTTACATTCACACAGCAGTGCCAGAGGCCATATCTATCTATCTATCTATCTATCTATCTATCTATCTATCTATCTATCTATCTATCTATCTATCTATCTATCTGTTAGTGTTTTAATAGGTTCAATGGTTAAATGCTATCATGTTATGTTGGATCTAATACGTTTGTTGATGGTGCCAGACTTTCTGATATATTTAATAATAATCATTTAAAGTATTAAAGAACAACATCTGCTTTATCTAAAAGTAAAATTGTATTTTGAGTTAATAGGAGAGAGCTTTAGCTTCTTCTGAATCATTTGTGCACTTCTATAAACACATTTAAATTTTTAAAGTTTTTTTGTTTTATTGTTTGCTTGGTGTTGTCTATTTTCCATTTTCATTCCATTTGTGGACTTTTTGGTTTTGTCTTTAATGTTCATGTGTGGCGCAAACACTTCAGACTCCAACTCCTAGTTCCTAAAAGCTAGTACCTAATGATATGCATACCTGAAAAGCTCAACATAGAGTTTGTGTAACAGTCTAGGTTTTCTTGGTTTCCAGACAATTTCATGCCCATTTTGTTATTTCTTTTTTTTAATTTTTTGCTGGACTAGCAGTTTCTTAATTGTTTCTACATGGGAAACAAGTGGAGAATAGCAACCTCTCCTTTTGCCAGCCAATGTAGTGCTTGCAAGACTCCAGTGATTGTAATTTGACACCAGCCTCATTAACCACTTAGCCCATTGCAGATGATTCTGCCAGTGAGGTGCAGCAGCAGCAGACCACAGCAGCAGCAGGAGTTTGCAGGAGTGGCGGAGCATGGATCAGACTCCTGGTGGCGATGTGCTGTGGGGGCGATTCTCTCAGAACATTCTGGGCTCAATAGAGCACCGCGTAAATCCCACAGCCTACATGAGCATTGCTTCTGACCGCGTCCATCCCTTTGTGACCACAGTGCACCATCCTCTGACACTTCCTGCGGGATAACACACCGCGTCGCAAAGCTCAATCCGTCCCAAACCGGTGTCTCCAACATGACGAAGAGTTCTCAGAGCAGCAGAACTGGCAGATGCACATCATGGGCGTGCAGCCGACAAATCTGGAGGTACTCTGTGAAGCTGTCATGTCAGCGTGGAGCAACGTCTCAGAGGAAGGTTTCCAGCACCTTGTTGGATCTAAGACACCAACACTGACGGCAGCTGTTGAAGTAAAAGATGGAACAACCTGCCACCAGTGAGGTGTAACTTAGAGCACATGTGACAGGAAATAATAATGACAAGAAAATAAAAATCCTATTTCAATCTGGAAGACCAAGAAAGGAAACGTAAGGCCTTTCTTAGCTTCATTTGGGGAGGCGTTGTACATCAGTGTTTCCCACACTGATAAAAAAAATCACCATAAATAAAACCCGACTGTCAAAGTCATTGAGAAATTTAATTCTTGACCAAAGTGATGATCAGTGAAGAATCCGGCGCTGCTAGCATGGCTAAAAAAGTCCCTCCACAAAGTCTCTGAACCATTACATTAGTTATTTATGATGGTAACATATTCCTACATTGTTTGACAGATCAGTCGATGAATTGCAATAATGACCATCGGTGCTTTCGGCTACCTCCCACCAGATTATTTTGCATCGCTTGATGTGTGTTTTCCTTCGTTTACACAGAAAGCTTGACACACATCAGTGAGCCTGTTGTTTATAATGGTGACTGGTGACAGTCACGCTTCTTTGTTGCCGTTCAAACGTGTCACAGCGGCTAATTTAATGCTGATATATACTGCAGGACAGCCTTTTCATTGGGCAGTTTGCACCTCTCGCCGTGCATGTGGAAGCACTGTGCACGTAGAGTCCAGATTTAAGTAAAATAAAACCAGATTTTAAATCCCCTGTAAGTCCTCTGCCTCTTCCTCTTTTTTTTTTTTTTTTTTTTTTTTTTTTTGAGAGGATGTAGTATTTTGTTTGTGAAATTGGGATGTGGGTGGGTACAAAGGCAAAATGATATGCTTCAAGATCCCCTCCCCAACATATGAGCAACAGCCAATCTGTAGAAAGCCGTGACAGCTAGTAACAGCGAGTAACAGCTCCATGTGACAGGTGTCTTCCTCCGCTATGTAATCACAGTGTGAGGACCCATGCTGTGCCAAACAGACAACAACAGTTTTCATAATGATGGAATATCCACAGTGTGCAGACTTAAAACAGGGACTCTTGAGGACGCTTCATGTTTGAATCGCAGCTTCTGAGTCAACGGCGGCAGTGTGGGAAGCGCAGGCGGGTAATAACACACTGTCTTCTAAAGGTTGAACACACACTTAGCAAATTAGGGTAAATGAGAGATAATAGGGGCCCATCTGACAAATTTATTACCTGTGGACCTAAGTATTCAGTCTTGCTGCCCACTGAGACTTGGTACCGGTCCAGTCCTGTACCAGATGTAAGCCTGGGGGGCGGGGGCATCGGGTCAGGGTTAATGGCGATAGCGTAGCATCATGTTCTGCTCTGTCGAAGTCCACCCTTTCACCCTGCCAACGAGGTCGCGGGGTCAGCAGGGACATTAGTCTCAGCCCTTTTCTTCATTAGCCTTGCTAATTACAGGGCTCCTCTACAGGGATGGCGCCGGCGCTCCTCTGCTTCCCGTCTCCGCCGTACGGCACTGCGGGCCCTCGCCATATGCCAAGGCCCTTCCATAAAAGAGACGCTTACTCCTGACTCCACAGCCAGGGAGCGGCACGTCAAGTCGACACACATCCACACCCAGGACCCGTCACCGGTCTGCGCTCTCTGACATGAAGCCCCACACACTTTTTTGCGCGCTGACAGGCTCTATTCTCTGTCACCAGAACGCTTTCTTACAGGTCCTTTGCACTGTTATCGATGGCGGGGCGGCCCGTGACATCGCCTTTGGCCTCTATCGCCTGTTGTTGTTATGTGTAAAGACGGCTCTTCCAGTGCCGGCGGTGCGCTGAGGAGCGGCGCTGCCTGCTGGGCGAGGTGTCAGGATGATGATTGCTTCCTGACCTTGCCCGGCTCTCCATTACATCCATAATGAAACCTGCTCCTCCTCTACAGCTGCCTCTAAATGGTAAAAGGTGCCTCGCCGCATGTCTTTTGCCTTTGATTTCACATGGTTGCTGGCATTTGATCCTTAACGTGTTTCCTCTTTCGAGTGACCGTTCACCTCCGGGACCCGCCATCGTGGCACAATAGTCGGCCGGCCTCTGTTCATTTGTCTGCAGCTCTTTGATTAGGCTC
Organism: Salarias fasciatus; assembly: GCF_902148845.1. Taxonomy (NCBI): domain Eukaryota; kingdom Metazoa; phylum Chordata; class Actinopteri; order Blenniiformes; family Blenniidae; genus Salarias; species Salarias fasciatus. The sequence goes on along the minus strand of NC_043766.1, from coordinate 1,946,863 downwards.
TGTGAACAAGTAGGAGGGACCTTTAAGACCACCTCATCTCTCAGGACTGAGAGCAAGCCTGTGACCCTAATGCGAAAAACTAACCCCGCTAGAATTCAAAGAATTCCTTTCCTCGCAGAAACTGACCGTAGAAATGTCACTTGGTGATGGTTGTCTGGTGGAGTTGGCTGAATTATTTATAGAAGAAACAGACAGTAGTTTTGATTTCTGGGCTATAATGCAGTTATTTTCTGCTGGTATTTGAAGGAGGAACTCTGTAATCGTGGCTACAACACATCCAACTTTAGTTCAGCGACATTTGCGATCAACAGATATGAACAGATCTGTAAACCCAAATGACACTCCAGTCAACGAGGATGAAAACAGAAAAAAAAAACTACCACAAACCCCCCCCCCCCCCCCAGTAAATTAGAGACTGCAGTGACAACTGTATGGTGAGCGTCATGTATTTTCACTAAGCTTTTCGGTAAAGTGACACCATCACGGCTCCCTCTTGTGGTTACTGGATTCATGACAGCAACGCTGTAGGGAAGTGAATGAATGAATGAATGAATGAATGAATGAATGTTGGTGTTGCGGGACAAAGCACACCTCGTGTCTTATTTGTTAAGTCTCAGTGTTACTAACTATTCATAACATGGCAGAAAAGTAAAGTCCTGGAATGACGCATGTTAGGTGAAGTAGAAATAAATCATGGTTTGGGATTGATGGATTAAAAAAATTACCTCTGTCTGACAGGCGATTAATGACGGACTAAAAATCAGTTTTAAAGAGTATGACTTCTCCCAGCATTGTTAATTTAAACAGTGTTAAAACAGAAAACACTGCTTCCCTTAGTGGCTGTGTGTTATCAGATCACCTTTTCGCCATGTGTAATGTGAAGACATATCTGTGCTGCAGAGAAACATGAATTTCATCTTTACATGATTACTTGAGCTAAATGTACGATGACCTGAAAACAGTAAACAAAGAAGGCATTTCCTTACTCCAGACCCTGATATTCACAATATGTGAAAAAAGGAGCAAAATATGCATTTCCTGCAAATTAGAGCCAGAACAATATTATATATATATTAGGGCTGTCAAATGATTAAAATTTTTAATCAGATTAATCACAGCTTACAAATTAATTAATCATGATTAATCACAAATAATCGCAATGTCCAACTATGTCTGAAATATACCCTTTTTTCCTGTATTGCATTAACAAAAAAATGACAGGACATGATTATATACATTTAACATGTGATGTGTTTTATATTTAAGGCTCCAAATAAAATAAATATTCAAAAAACTAAAACATACACACCATAACATAATGTGTGTGTGTGTGTGTGTGTGTGTGTGTGTGTGTGTGTGTGCAGCGCTCCCTCTGCAGTCCCTCTACAGTTGGCTTTTGGCAGGAGTTACATTTTCAGGTCTGTAACAAATGTAGGACCACAAGAAAAGTAAAACTAAGAGATACCACTTTATTCTTGCACAATTAAACAGGGCATTCTTAGCCAGTGTTCCTTTTTGTGTGGAAAACAGAAAACAGCTTCAACATTTTTTAATCAAACAAGTAGAATCCATGGGGCCAGCCGGCTTCTCTCCCTCCATACTGCTTTCTTCTTCTGTTTTGATAACTGAATTGACGCCAGGCCTCCTCTGCCTCCTGTCTGCTGCCCGTCCAGCTTCACATTTCCACGTGGGTGTGCGCTGCGCTTTGGTCCGCGTGACGTAAAAATCGTCATGAATTCCCGTCTGCTAGTTTCCACGCGGACGTCTGCGCAGCAGACAAAACATGACGGTAAAAGTTAAAGTAGACGGAGCTCCAGCCTGATGGCTCCACGGAAAGACACCGAAAGAGTGAAAAACTGGTGGAAAGAGAGAGAGACTCTGTCTGGAGGAGGAGAAGGTCTGCTGACAGAAGTGAAAGTAACTGATTCAGAAACAGAAAAAAAAGCTAAATAAACTTTAATACTTAATGATAATGTACTGACAGTGTATGTGCTTAATTTTCTCTAAATAATCCGTAATAAAGGAGCAGATAAACAGTCTGTAGTGGCGGAAAAGCTTCTCGATCAGGCGAGGCTGAGGTGAGGCTTCTTCTTCTTCGGTTGCTGGCAGCTTGCATTCCACACGGGGGCACTACCGCCACCTGCTGGTAGAGGTGAGGCTTTTCATGATGCGCATGCGTTAAACTGCGTTAAAAATTTTTAAAGAGAGTGATTACATAAATTAATTAACGCAATTAACGCGTTATTTTTGACAGCCCTAATATATATATGTATGTGTGTGTGTGTGTGTGTGTGTGTGTGTGTGTGTGTGTATATATATATATATATATATATATATATATATATATATATATATATATATATATATGGATATATATCTGGAAAGAAATGGCTTATTGTTGGTCAGAATTTAAAACAAACAAAAAAAAAACATTACATTATTGCCCAAAATAATTGTCAATAATTCCAAATTCAATTAAAAGTCATTGAGAATCATTGCTCCAACATTAAAAGCAAAACATCAAGGCCATGAATCTTCCTCTGCGAGTGTTTGTGTTATTTACGAACCTTCTGCTCAGACAGGTGGCAGGTTGACTTTACCAAGGAGCTGAAATCAGGCGGTGAATGTGATGGCTGAGGATTCTCATTCCATTTTCTAAAATTAAAACACTGATCTTCGGCACTCAGCGCCCGTTCTTTCACTTTTTCTTTTGTTTGTTTGTGATACATGCTTGAACAAAATATTGCAAGTGGCCAGCAGGTAGTTTTCTGTGTGATTGTGTGTGATTGTGTGTGTGTGTGTGTGATTGTGTGTGTGTGTGTGTGTGTGTGTGTGTGTGTGTGTGTGTGTGTGTGTGTGTGTGTGTGTGTGTGTGTGTGTGTGTGTGTGCGTTGTCATTGTGTGCTCTCTCACAGACAAAGGGAGAAAGTGAAGAGCAATTATTAACAAGTGAGAAAGTGGAAGAGGGAGCTTTCCGGAGCACAGAGGTACCATCCCATAACTTCTCAGCGCAGGGGCCTGTCTGAGGAGTCCCATTGATCAGCTCCAGTCTCTTGTTCAGCACTAACCGCTATCCCTCATCCCAAACTGTCACAAAGCCATCAAGATCAAATCCCGCTCCTACATGGCAGGCCTGAGAGTGCGTTTCCCTCTGATACCATACAGCCCCAATAGACAGGGGAGCGATAGAAAAGAGCCCAGTAGAAAAACTAGAACTGCTGCCACATCTTTGGCAACCATTACTGCCTTTTTTGTGACACACTTTTTGATATGTCACCTTGTGATCTGACGCCGGTTTCTGCTGGTCTCGCCTCAAGGGGTCGGGAGGTAGGCTGCGCTTGCAGAAAAGTCGGCAAGAAAACGAGCACTTTGCATTCAATTGCTCCCCGTTTGGTGCTTCTCTTCCCCGCCGCATCCCAGGAAAAGAGCAGACAAACAGATATCCAGAGGAGCTCCCGCTCCTTTTTCATCCCCATTGTCAAGTTAATTTACGGCAAGAATCTCTCCTGGATGCCGGATGCCATGTGAGTTATTGATTATTTTCCTCCCGCTCTTGGAGCCATCATCCCGAGCCTTGATGGAACAATGAGAGCGGGCTGGGAGGAAGGAGGGGGGTTGTCCCAGAGGAGTGTTATGTACAACTCTGTACACGCCACTTTACACTTGTAGTCACTGTCGGGAACATACAGCAGAATTCAATTTACACCGCTTTTAGACAAATGTAAACATACTGCATGCTTCGCACAAGTGCAAATCTCAGTAGTCTGGTGTCATCAGACGCAAGCAGGCAGGAATGTGATTTGACTCCCACTAAAGGATGTGTAAATTAGAAAGAAAAGGATATGTTTTATGAAAAATAAAGTCTCTGAACAATAGCCGTGAAAACACTTGTGGGTTGGCAAACTGTACCGTAGGAAAAAAATAGGAACAACTTGATGAGTGCGATCCGACTGGCACACTTTATCATCAACACGTCGGTTCAAGTCTGCCTTTAATACCTGGTAATTTCAAGGCAAATGAATTAATTTCTCTTCCAGGAGGACATCCGAGCGTCTGCGAGGAGAATGGGAAGCCGGGTTTGTGGAAGAGTGACCTGGTGGAGTGCTGTCAGAAAGTCATAAACCCTCCCTGACTCCGCTAATCCCTTCCACTGAGAAGTACTCCCTAATGAGATTAACTGTCTAATGAACATGCACAGAAAACGCAAGGAAATGGGTCAGACGAGTGCTTCTCACTCCGTTCAACAAGACTTCTCTGTCTTCCGCTCTTAGGAAGATTAAACTTCTTTTTTATTATTATTATTATTATTCTGCATCAACACAAAATGTGATGACCAACAAACAGCCCAGTTTTTAATTTGTCTTTGTCCCACACAATGTCTTACTGAGATAAAAAACAAACCCCTTTGTTTGTGTTTGTTTTGTGTTTGCTGCAGTTGGTATTCATAACCAGCATTGCCCACATGCAGCATCACACAATTTAATCTCAATGCACAAGAGCGGCGCTCCTTTAAATCTTACATGTGGCATTTCTAAACTCCAGACTTACAGGACACGCTCTCCGTCACATGTTGATCTTAACGTGTTTGCTTATTTTAATTTCAGATTAACAGCCGTGATTGCACTCCACTTCCCAGCCTGTGGTTTACATCAGTGTTTGCGAACAGTTGGTTCAACCAGTTTTATACTGTGTCATCAAAAGAAAATCAAACAGAGGGATTGTTGCTTTTGATGTGAACAGATTAAACCATCAAAGATTTTAATTGTTTCTAAAACGCTTTCAGATCTTTAGTATTCCCTTTGCTGAGACTGTCTTCCATCTGTCTCCCAAACGCTGTACCATGAAGGGGGGATGCAGCCGCACACGGGACAAATGAAAGACTGATAATTATGCACCGCTCATTAGAGGCTAAGACTTCTGCTGTTCCCATTCATTATGAATTCTTCATAAATTGCTATTGTTGAAAATCAAATGTTAAACACTTGCACAAAGGCTCCAATTGATGTTGGTGGGAATGACAAAGATCGGCTTTTTGAGTCAAATGTCAGAAATATTCTTCTAATCCTCCCACCGGATTGTTACTGATTTCACATTAGCTTTATGTTTTAGGTTCAGGAAGACGTCACGTTAAAAATACCTTTATCATTTACCTTTGGTTGACAATCAGGGCTCTATTGCTTCTGTCTGCTCATTGTAGAGTCTGGCATCTTCCTTTTCATACAGTCAAGCTTAACTACCACATGAATAATGAGGCTGGTGTTCAATTACAATCAATGTTGCAAAGTATCGAGCTTGTCGCTATATAAACGCTTCTGCAGCAATTCCATAACACTGTCCTGGTTGTCTCACACTGATAATCTCACCATAACCAATAACCATTCCTCAAACCAGGTTACAATTAGCAATTAGCAGGGTAGCAGACAAGAAGACGAGGAAGCAGGTGTCAGATTACTGGCACGAGAAGCCTCCTGTCAAAGCGTTAGATTTTTCCCTGCGGCTGGCTGAATGGAAGATGGCGTACCAGTGAGGATCCATCATTTCTCTCACATTAAGCGATAAAAAGCTACTTGTAGTTAAACACTTGAAGAGAATCACGCTCTCAGTCACTCACTGGACAAACCCAAGATTAACAGACTCGAACTAATTTTCATCATGAGAATAAATGAAAATGATGATTTACAGCAAATCTTGCTGAATAGATTAAAGAAAAACACACATCTCTGCCTCTGTGGTGTCAGCTGCCCGTTTCTACCTGGAAACATTAGAACCCAATTGGGGCAATTAGAAACGTGAAAGTTGCCAGAGTGAGAGAGGAGCCAAAACTTTGCTCCGCCAGTGATCTTGGCTTCAGAGTGGGTCTTGGCCCCGGCTTCAACCTCCGCCTTTTATCTTCCCTTTTGTCGGCGTGGCGGCGTCAAAACACAGATTCAACACATCTCCTGGCTCCGCAAAGACGATTGTCTCGGAGTAACGAGCCTCTGCCCCGCTCCGCCGTACCACCAGCGCAGTACCTCACCCCACCTCTCCCCCCTTTCTTCTTGTTTCCTAGCTCTGTGCTTAACAAACATCAAAGGGACCTATCATACCCCAATGGTTTAAATCTTTTAACAGGGAATAACAGCCGCAGTACATTCAGACCTCTCTCGTCCCACAGTCATGTCACCATGTGTTCCCGCAATGATCGCCAGGGGAGAAGCTCAGGCCGCATGGAGATCTCCCTCTCTCTCTCTCTCGCTCTCTCTCTCTCTCTCTTTTTGTTGTTACTGGTGTTTCTCTCTGCAGGACCGTGAGGGGAGGCCCCGGCACTGTGATCAGGGGCCAGGCCAAAATTCTGTTTGAAATGTGAATGGGCTAATTTTCATCAGCCTCTCCTCGTGCTGGGGGAGGTCCCAGGTGCCACAGCATGCCAAGGGTCATCATTAGAAGACGGCTTGCCTTCAAAAAAACAAAATATATAAAAGAAAAAAAAAAAGAAACCGAAAGAGAAAAAGTAGGCAGCATCTTGTGGCAACACTTCTCTTTTATTCTTTTACCATTTCTCTGTTAAATTCATAAACATTAATTAATAATGGCAAAATTTATACAGCCCACACGCTCTGGGCTCCCACATCACTTCTCTCTCTCAGATTTCTGTCTTTGTTTTTTCGTGTGTGTGTGTGTGTGTGTGTGTGTGTGTGTGTGTGTGTGTGTGTGTGTGTGTGTGAGTGTGTGTGTGTGTTCCACCCTCTTTTCTTTACCCCTTTGCTGGTGTATAAACAAACAAAATAGTGACTGAAATTGTGGAGACGACCTAGCTTGAGATCCAGGGGTGGGGAAAAGGGTGGGGTGTTGTGGGGGGGGGGGGGGGGGGGGGGGGGGGGGGGGTCATATCTGATTTGAAATTCAGATAGATTTGGTGATCAAAGGCGGCTCAATATCTCTCAGCTGTTCAAAGGGACTTGTATAAAACAAATGCGATGTGACCAAGTGTAGAGGAGCGCTCATTAAGAGCCAAAGCAGATAACGACAGGTAAGACGAGGTAGAGGCTCGGCCGCCTGATTCGCTGCACCCCCCCTTCCCTCGGTAGCCCAAACCAGGGCGTCTGTTTGCTTTCGTGTTTTTTTTTTTTTTGTCTCTTCTCCCCCCGCGCCACACATTTTTTGTCGCTTTTGATATTGATTAGGGAGGGAATAAGGAGAGGAGGTAGACGGGAGGAGTTTTCAGACACCAGCTTCCCCCCGAGCTCCCACCCGCCACGTGGAGCTGCAGCCGGCGCCGGGAGTTTGGGTTGCTTTGCAAAGTCACACGAAGCTAAACGCCTCCCTTTAGGGTCCGCAGGGTACAAACCACCCCATTGTTTTCTCTTTTGTGTTAAGAGAAGTGAATTCTACACCCACCTCACCGAGTCTTGTCTGCGCTAACTGCAACTTTGTGCATCTGCTGGCGAGGAGGGAAAAAAAAGAAAGCATCAGTCTAATGAAGCAACTCTGTCTGCTCTGGAGAGAATGGGCTGTCTTCAAAGATGATACATGGATTCAAAGCTGTAAATCTGTTCCAGCAACATGCAAAGCCCCCCCCCCCCACTCCAAAAAAGGTGTTGTAGTGAATCACTTTATGTGTTTGATGTCTGGCCTTGTTCTGGTGCAAGCCTTTCACCCCAGCCTTTCTGTTTGCAGGTCATGACCTTCCACGAGCACTACGGCTCCAAATGAGCTGGGTCAGTTTTGCAGTCTTTTTGTGCTTGGAGGAGCCATGAAATATTCAGGCTCAGTGCTTCCCTGAGACCAGGCTGGTGGCTGTGGCTTTGTTAGCACCGCCTCACCCGGCGCTCCCTGCACCCGGCGTCTGCACTCCTTGGACTGCTCAGTCCGTTCCCTCTAAAATATAATGTCCTATTTTCTGCTCATCTTCCCACCCCCCCCCCCACCCCCCCCCCCCCCCACCCCCCCCCCCCCACCCCTCCACTCCACTTTCCCCCGATGCTCGATGAGAATCCGCTCCGCCGTCGTGCACGATTCCTCCCACCTCATTGCTGGAGAGTAGCGCATCTGCCTTGTATGGCTATTTCCAGCAGGTACGGGTGCGGGATATAGCTCTATGTGGACTTTGTCAATTCATGACCAATGGCGAGGTCCTGCATTATACACTAAGCTGAGCAGGAGAGCAGGTTTGTTTTATTCACAACCTTGTGAATTCAAACAGATTGCTCAGACTGGGGAATTGGAGCAGATACTATCATACAGGTCCAAGACATGGAGAGAGAACAGGTAGGAATAAACTATGTATAAAAGCACTGGTAAGCTTCAGCCTCAGGCAAAGCTACACGGGCTACAATGTTACCCTCCCCAAAGCCACAATCAATTCTTGGCTTCACCGTATCCAAATGTTTATTTTTTGCTCGGCTTCACTATAATGACAAGTTCTTTCTGAGATACAATTGTACCCTTGGCACGCCTTGGTACTGCGTAGCGCCTCGGTTTAGGTTTACACTGGTTTGGGATGGGTTCAGAGCTGATCAAATCTGACAAAAATACAACAAGTTCTAAATGCCGCCAGTTTGAATCTTCACTGTTTATCGCAAACGAAGAAATGTGTGGGATTCACGTGGCTATTTTAAAAGACCGGGCACATGCGCCGCATCTCCGGCTACCGACCAATTTCAACGATTCTGGTCACTCCAGACTCCAAATCCTACATGTCAGAGCTAACAGCTGTAACATATTACTGCTCTATCCCTCTCCTCGATGAAATAATGCCCCATCACATCCAAAAATATTACCATCTCATTCAAATTCATAACACTGATGGCTTTTGAGCATCATCTATATAATCCTGGAATAATTTCCCCATATGTCTGTCCTATCTGGACTCGTAAATAACTGTTCCGTGACCAAATCCTTTGTAAAAGGGCAGGATGTATGTGTCGCCGTCGCCGCGCCCGTCCCGTGCGATATATAAACCTGGCCTATCCACTCCGTCTAGCCTGACATGCCTCTTAATCCAGCCTGACGAAGGGGATGCGCTCTGACGGTTAGCGGGGGCTTCGCCGAGGCGGCGAGCTGCACCGTGACCCCAAATCCCAACCTCCAGCTCAATCTTTCCCTCGGCCTCAGACACACTACATCCATAAGTATTCCATTAACCCTGGTCTGAAGAGCTGAGCATGGCTAAATCAATGAATATGTGTGAGTGTGTCTTTTAAAGCGATCTACCTGTACAAATGTGACCTGCATGGACGGCTTTCCTCCCGCCGCTCGTCATCAGCATTGGGATCCGTCTGTAAACAAAGGCTAAGCTGCTTATTAAACTGTTTATTGGCCACGGATGCAAACTGCCCCCCTCCCCGCCCGCCCGCCTTACTGCCAGAACCTGTAGGCCTCTCTTGCAAAAACAGCATGAGGTCTTAAGCTTGGGGAAGGGGCGATGTTCACCTCACTTGGAATTGGCAATACCTTATGGGTTTTAGCATTAAGCAATACAGCGCATGCACAAATGTGTGTCTATGATGAAAACACTAGACGGCACGGGGTTCCATTTATTCTGAGACGGACCAAAACCCCGTGCTTTGTAAGCGCCCCCATACCTGCTTCCAGTGTACAAATACTCTACTACTGCTGTTGTTACTGTTATTCATGTGTCTATAAGTAAACAACCTTGTCGTGAACAATCACACATTTCCCTAAACCTTTCTTGAAAAATGCATCTGTGAAGCACTTCCCTCAGGAGTGAGACTTCAATCCAGGCAAGGCCAATGTGCATCGATTTGGGGCAATACTCACGTTGCGCAGCAGGGGGCAGTATGTGACTTGAAAACATGCTACTGATGAAGCCGGCACCTTGACATGAGGCCTGTGCCTCTGCTTGTGTGTGTGTGTGTGTGTGTGTGTGTGCGCACGTGCTCTGCAAAATTAAATGGAAAAGAGTCGAATTGATGTTATCCTCCATAAAAGCAATCCTCACAGCACACATCAGCAACAATCGCAGGAGATATGCACGCCCTGTGTGAATTTAACGGCCTCTAAATAATCACATGTTTGAAAGAGGCTGAATGTATGCAAGCATTTTCCCCAAATGAAGCACCTCAGCCAGGTAAGTGGCTGTGGTGGGGCTCCTGCCTCTACATTTCCAGATGAAAGCCTGCAAATAAGTTTGCAATTTTTAAGCCAAATACTTGAAAAAGACAGTAAAGTGGCTACAATCGCATTTTATTTAAATAAGCAGATCATTCTGCTAACGCTGGCTGGGGAAGGCTCTGTGCTGAAAATGCAATTTAAAAATATTTGTATTTGGCTGATTTGCCACGCAGAGTGTATGCGGAGTGATTTCAAAAATAAATAAATGAATAAAACATCCATTTATAATGCAAGGTGGGCATGACCACGCCGTTGACACGTGCACCTGCCTCATGAACAGAGTCAATTAGGAGCGGCTGCAGATTATTTGTTAATTAAATTGGGGGCTACCTTAGCCGCAAAGGTGCAGCGAGCTCACACCTCACAGAGCAACACTAACAGCTGCCAGGTCCTGTTCTATAGCAGGAGCGAGCGAGCAGAGAATAGGGAGAAGAGGGGAGAAGGAGAGAGAGAAGGAGGAGGGGGGTACTGTTCATTAAGCAGCGCTATCTCTCCTGGGCTTGTCCACCTGCCTTGATCACGTTTGCATTAATAATGCATCGCCGAGTGCAGTAATACAACCATTACATTGGCCGCTCTCCTCAGCTTTCTCTCGCCACCACAGAAACACGGGGGAAAAATTGTAATCTTTTTCTCCTTTATCCAGGGGGCTCCTCTTATATTGCCACCCCCAAAGAACACATTCCTGCTTTACACACACACACACACACACACACACACACACACACACACACACCAAAAATGGCTTTACTCTTTCTCTTTGGGGTTCACCACACTTTTGAAAACAATCCAGTATAGACAGCGGCGGCGGCGGCGGATGAAAGTTGACCACTCTGAGCCTGAGTAATGTTCATTTCTCTGCGATTCCTTACACATCTCACCACACACACACACACACACACACACACACACACACACACACACACACACACACACACACATATATATATATATATATATATATATATATATATATATATATATATACACACACACACACACACACACATATATATATATATATGTGTGTGTGTGTGTGTAAATATATATATATATATATATGTATATATCGGAAGCAGGATTTGTTGTGGAGGAATCATGGGGTCTGAGGTGCAGACATGCCTTTCAAGGTGACCATGGATTTCGATGGTCATGGAGGGTGTGTTTGGGAAGTTTCCCTTCAATTATGGAACTCAGCCTGATACAAATATATTGGGGCAGATTTGCATAGATTTTTCAAACACCTGTAATTAAATCTAAGTGTTTCCAAAGTGGAGGACGGAGCAGAAGACACAAAGATGGATGTTCTTCTTGTTGTAATTCGCAGAGTGGAAGCTGTCTTTGTATAGGAGGACAGTATATCCAAAATCCAAACAGTCAACAGGGAGGAAGTCGAAAGTTTTTTTTTCTTTTTTTTTTCTGCCAGCAGCAGGCGTGGCTGCTCTGCTGCCGGGTTTGGGTAAATATTACTTATTATTTTCTAATGTAACGCTCCCTAAGCCCGAGCTCAGATTTCCATTTGGAAGCAAACATTAAGGAGATTCAGGGAGCCATCCAAATGGCCAAGTAATTAATGTTACCGCGCACGCCCAAGATATTATAATGTTAACAGTGTTGGAGCCATGTGATTCCGAATACAGAGTGAGGGCTTTATTACCGCGGCCCAGACAGGGGGTGACATCCCTCCTAATTGGGGACATCAGAGTTCCTGCTGCTGCGTCTTATCCTCAGTTCAGATCACTCCCTGCTTCTTCTCCCTTTTCTTTTTTTTTTTAGTTTTAATTTATTCACTTTCCTTTCTCTCCCCCTCCTCTTTTCTTTCTCCTTCTCTCTCTCACTCCTTATCACTGGGATCTGCTCTCATTAGCAGTCGGCTGTGGGCCCCCTCCTCCTCATCCTCCTCCCTCGTTTGCATTTCAAGTGGCGGCGCTGTGCTGGAGCAGCCTCGCTAACGTTACCGTCAGGCAGAAAGAGGGAGCGAGAGGAAGAGGGGGAGAGAGAGGGAGAGAGAGAGAGGCTATAGCCATCGCACGGCGTTGATGCTCCATCACGCCGCCGCTAACCGACATCTGGGGCCGTCTCTCTCTCTCTCTCTCTCTCTCTTTTTTCTTTCTCCCCCTCCCATGAGCACCAGTGTGTCATTAACAGGATTAATCTAGGACCTAATTTCCTAATGATCGCTGTTTTAATGTATGTGAACGAGCACAGTCTCTTGACTCATTACCGCCAATTTGCCTGAGACACACATAATCAGACTCTCTAACAACCCACCAACATTTATTTTTGCTAATATGATTTTTTTTTTTCTTTCCCCAACCCTCCTCCTTCCTTCCGCTGTGGATAGAGCAAACACTGTTTAGTTCTGGCTGAGCGGATTCCCAATCAGCACTTGCAAGGCGCCGAGTAAAAAACTAATTTATCTGCAGATGTGTGGCCCCAGCGTTGCGGACTTATCATCTCAGACACGTGTTGCTGGATGAAGGCACCAAAAATAAAAAAATACCCTAAATCTTCCTCTGGCAGAGCAAGGCTTGACAAAAACTTGCAGGTAGAGATCCAACCGGAGCGGCGGCTGGCGGCAGGCTGAGGGCCGGGCCGAGGCTTCGGGGCGGGGGCAGCTCCTGTAAACACTCAGATGTATTCAAGCCCCGGGGCAGCTGCGGGGCAGACCTGTGAAACCTGGCCGCGGCGTCCTGGAGGACGGAGGAAGGGGGGGGGGGGAGTCTCAAGGATCTTCTCCTCCGAGGATCCTTTGTGGCTTCTGTGACAGTTGACCTTTAACCCCCCCCAAGGCCTCATGGCGACTGAGGGGGGGAAAAGGAAAATATGGAAAAAGTGGTTCAAGTTGCTTGTTTGCAGGTCAGTGGCCCCGTGTGATCCCATAAAGCCACACCTGGATATGAAAAAGTGGAGATGACACAATGTGTAATATTTATGTCAGGAGGTACGCGGCCCTGTCCGCGTCCGGGCGTCTCGCCAGTCGCACACAAAACACACAAAACACACAAAACAAGCTGCAAAGTTCAGGGTACCCTCAGATTTCCCCGTGCAGCCATGGAGGTATAAAAGTCTCCATGAAGGAAAAGACAAAGAAAGAAAACTTTTCTGACGATGAACGAGTCTCAGGTTCTACTGTGAAGTTGTGTTTATTGTGAATTCTTTAAATCCAGCTGCCCAAATTAATGATGGTTTGCTTCAGTGAAAGTTAAATGAAAAGTGTTGTCTTTTCTGTTCCATCACAAGCAAAGAGCGGAGAAGGAAGAGTGTTGCTGTGATTATTTAACCATTTAAAAAATTTAAACAAAACGTCCACCTGATCAATTCTATCACTTCTGGTTTGAAGAGATTGAAGAACAGTTTTTAAGAGATTTGACCTTAATTCAACATTCAGAAAACAATAAAAACAACAGAATTAAGACAATATTTTTTTTTAAAAAAAAACTAACACAATTTGATAAATGTTTCCTTTTTAGAGCATAGGTAAAACGTTGAGATAAGAGAAGTGATTCATGCAAAGTTTCTAATGAACTTGTTTGAAAACAATGAATAAAGTTCAGTCGGTAAATGCTTTTCACTTACGTAGAGCTTTTTTCACTGCTTCAGCAGTCATGGTGCTTTACATTGTCACACACTATCACCTTCACACACACACACACACACACACACACACACACACACACCACACACACACACACACACACACACAAACACACACACACACATGCGCGCACACACACACACACACACACACACACACACACACACACACACACACACACACACACACACACACCATCCATCAGGGATGTTTTGTTCAGCGAAGCTTTGACTTAAGGTAAAGAAGCTGCGTCTTGCAAATAAGCGAAAAATGACCGACTGTAAAAAATGGATTTTTTCAGATTTTAACAAACAACTGAAGTGAAAAAAAAAATGTGATTTACCAAGTTTAAGGAGATAAATTTAATGAAAATAAGATACAATCCATGAAATCCATGGAAACAAGACGTTGATCCTTTGTGTATTAATCTCAGGAAAATCCCTGTAAATTTCATTTTTCAGGTCCAAACACACCATATGACCTCTGTTTTCACAAATTAAAGTCTGTCAAGCAGCCTCAAAGTGACTGGAAGTTAAAATACATTTCTAAACCTACCTCTGTATTGTTATTTTCCCAGTGAAAGTCCTGTGAATGACCACCAGCTTTATATGTTTGACAGTGAAAATACATTTTATTATATATTTGCACTTTCATGTACATTACATATGTTTTGATTTGAAACATATGAAATATTTGAAATGATTGATATTAAGAAAAGTGGTTCAGTCTTGTTGCTCCTTCTGAAAGGACATGTTACTCCATGTTTTAACATGATTATCTGACTGAGAGCTTAAAAACCAACTTATTTGATTTCAGTATTATGAACATACAATTATTATTAGTTTTTAAGAAACTCAATATTTATACGAGGCTCTTTGAATTTCAAACGTATTCCTCATGTGCTCATTTACCTGTCAGTAAAATTCTAAATTATTTTCAAAAGTTTGAATCTATTCTCCAAACTGTAAAGATTTCCTTTGTCATATTTTCAAGGCAAAAAGTTCACCGTTTTCATGGAATGATGCCATTCTTCAAAAATATAACAACAAAGTCTGTGGCAGCTTACTGAAAAACACAATTGTACCAATGGCTATTGATTAATTAATGATTTATGAAATATGGTTGCTGCAAAGAAGGATTAGTGGAGCTTAATCCTGTGCACCAAAGTCTCTTCCATGAAGTAGTTTATTGAGGTGGATCAAATTTTACTGTCTTTATAAACACATTTTGCAATAAAAGGTGTTTGCACCAGTTTTACTTTCACCCCATGAAAGCAGGAGCGTTGTCTCAGTGCTCGGTCGGGTTTAGGCATTAATACTCACACTCAGGAGAAAGAGGCCGTTATGACTGAAAACCGGGGTCATTTTTGGATTTATCGAGGCGGAACACAGTGGAAACAGGACTCAACACTGCAAAAGAACAACTGAAGATGACAAGAAGTGAAGATAAAACTTCTAACTTGACTACACGCCACTATTGGTAGTGTAACTCTAGATCTCACAGTCAGTCTGTACTGTCACTTCTGTGTCTGGCAGACTGCAAATGATCAGCTTTTCAGTGGAATATGAAGAAGGTCAATAATCATTTGGGGCATTCAATAAGCTCTGAATTGTAGATTTAACTAATGATGGCAGCTGCATAGTCGCGGACTTGCAGATGGACTTCTGAGAGATGCTAGCTTTAGCTGCACCTTAAAGTGTGTCGTCTCCGGAGCCCCATCACCCGATCTGCATGCAGACAGACGTATGGAATACGTGGTGGGCTTGTTCCTGCTCCTCAGTGTGTGCACGTCTGCTAACATGAAGCGGCAGAAGAAGCTAAAAATGTATCTGCGGCCGTCTGACGTGTGGCCGCCGATAGCGCGACAGTCGTGACGTTTGTTTGGAGAATCATTGGAGTGGCGTTCAAACAAGAGCCGTGGTCTCGGCTCTGCCCGTGACGCAATGTTAATTAAGTATTTTATAAATGCCATCCTGTTAATTGGTCTGCACCTGCATACAAGGAGTGGATTTCATGATTAATATTAAGCCCCACCTCAGCGCTCGCCCCCCTCCGCCCTTCTCCACCCCCCCCCCCCCCCCCCCCCCTCCAGCCTGCCTGCTAGCGACTCGGGGCTCAATCGCCGGTAAAAACTCCCGGTACAAGTGGAGGAGTGCAGGGTAAATATTGAATCTGGAACTAAACTCCCGCCGAACACGGCGGCGCGATGTGGGGAAGGAGATGTGCGAGAGCGGTGTGGAGCTGTCCTAATTAAAAAGCCGTAATCAGGCTTGGAGCTAGAGGGTAACTCCCTGGGTGTCATTTGTGATATTAAACCATACTGTCCTCCTCCTTCTGTTTGTTATGCTTCACTGGCTGCAGCTAATCCCCTTTAATATAGCCGCAAATATGCAAATGGACGTTTTAATATACCAAACCTTCGATAGCTATCCTCTTTTAATTCAACAGAAGTCAAGAGCAGGACCTTGTCAGTCAAACTCCCTTTCCCCCTTCATAACAACACTAATGTCCTCCCATTACGCACAGTCCAACTAATTAAGGAGAAGTTTGTGTGGAGAAGGATTTGCGCTCTCCCGGGGGAATAACAGGACATGGCTTTTCCCACTTCTTTCGGCCGGATCTGAAAGTTGTTTGCTTACACTCTTTGAGTCTCATCATAAAGCAATGCGAAAATGGAAATGCACATGACAAACGGCGCCCGGGGTCCGGTCTAGACCGGCCGGGCTCCCCTGGCAGACGCAATACTCTCCGTGCGAGCAGTCGCGGGAATGAAAAGCTCAGCACCGCCGCCTGTGAATAGATGACGCGGTGTGTGAGCGAGGGGGTTCAAAAGGCCAAGTACCCCCACAATGAGATAGCAGCATTTATATCCTCGCAACACAATTCATAAATAATGGATGAATCCGTAGATCTCCGGCACCCTGTGCATCTACATGTCACCAGTGACTCAATGATGATGCCATAAAGCAGAGCTAAAGTGGTTTAAGGTCTATTCTGTGGAAGTCTCAGGATAAAGAGGGCTAAGAGAACCGAGGGACATGCTTCCTCCAGTCTTCCCCCGCCGCCTGTGGGGAATACTACTGGAAGAAAAACTCGGCTCTTGGCTGCTTAACCTCCCGACTAAAGGCACAACGGGAACAGCGTTACGGCCGAGCCGTGGCGGGGAGTTTTCAGAGGCGCTCGCCGTAACAAAACCCAGACGACCTGAACCCGTTAAAACTTCGTCTGGGGTCTGATCGGCCAGCGCCGAGCCGCATGGACACCACGGTCAAACGGAGCCTGGACGGTCACACAGCTGTGTTCTGAACATTTAATAGCTTATAGAGCCAATAATTCAACAAATACCAGAAATATTAAGCTACAGCCATACTAAGAGGGACTGCTGCATAGTGCTCACCGTTAATGACTGAATGCAACACTGACACCCTCCACTATGCCTGTTTTCAAGAAAACTGCACCAAAACGGAAAATAAAATGCATTTTTTGAATGACTACATTATTCACTGCAGTTTTTAATCCTTCTTCAATACCCATTTAATAATTATCACATTATTGTTTAAGAGTTTTCACAATATTGACTGACATGTTTAATTACAGTATCTTTATAACAGTCAGAAAGTGTTTTAGTCATTATTACATAGTTCAGTGATTGTAAAAGAAGAAACACAAGGGAAACAGACACTGAGTTTACAATGTAATGCTGAAAACAAAGAAAAGCACCCACAGAAAATGTACGGTAATTATTAATCCATCCTAATTCTACATTAGTGTCATGGCGGGTCGCGGGGTCGCGCATGTGGCAGTACAGACAACACCGACGGTCAGCCACAGGGTCACGGTGCTATAGTATCACAAACAACACTTTATTTAACACAATGCTGCCATTAGCACAACATTACTTCTGAGATATCTTCGCGTAGGATTGAGTTTAAACAATCTGTGTGGGAAAAAAAAAATCACCAGTGAGTTTACAGGGAAAGCTTTTTCTTTAAAACAAAAGAACAGTTCATGAAAACAACCGAGAACGTCTTGTTCTCATGAATTAATATGGAAATGTAATATTTCTTTGTGATTCACACAGAACTTAACTAATGAGGTACAATCGATATTCTAGTTCTTTTTACAATCACTACCTAAAAAAGTAATAGAATTATTATAAAATGTTCTTCATGATTCACTGATAATACAAATAATTGTCAATGATGTGTAATTACAGCAGAAAGTACTATTAATGACTGTTTAATACTGGGAACTACACATTGTAAAACTTACTAATTTTAAAAGATAATTAAATAATACACTAAAATGAAATACATTAAAAATAACTGGTGTGAAAACTAATCAATTATTACAACAAAAAAGGCATCTCACTGAGTGAAATGTGTATTTACAACAACAATCAGTTTGGTTGTAATTCAATTTAATACATTATTAAAGAAAAGAACAGACACTAAGACGAGCATAAACATTATGTTAAATCACGGACTGCACAACATGACCAACTATTCTGCTGCTTTCTAGTGACGGGTGCTACTGAAAGCGCTAATTTCAGTTATTGTAGCATTTCAGATGGTTTGTGTTTCCCTGTTTGTCACACGTCTCTGGAGGTAATCTGGATTTTCCTTTGACTTGTTGTTAATTTTTAGTGATGTTTTCTGTATTTGCAGCACTGAGTATTTTCCCTTTGTTTGGTTTCCACATCAGTATTTATATCAATTCTGCAGATCTGTATAGTAATTGTAGTTCTTTTTTTAATACCATTCGCAGAATTTCAGTACAAGCCATGTGTCAGTATTGGATGTTTATTGGCATTAACAGAGTGTTTCGCAGGGATTCGGTATTTTCAGTGTTGCACTCTTTGTGCCTACACATGTTTAATCTGTGTAGGCAAAGTGGAATTAGAAACAGGCTCTTTCATTTCTTCTTCAATGGTTTTGAAATGTGAGGGGCTTTAGTATTTTTTCATTGTTGCTGTATTTACAGTGTGGCTCTTCATCATATCTCAGGGTCTGTCTCAGATTATTCCAGACACCACTGATAAATCTCAACGCTGGCATAGCCAAGAAAAGACAGGCAGGGCTCAGCTATAGAAGACGAAGCAGGAAGGAAGGAGAAGAGGTCCCAGAGCAGATCCCTGTGGCATCCCACAGGAGAAAACGGATGTCCTTGGAGACAGACCCCAAGGGTTTCCAGAAAGTTGTATTTTTAATTGTTTCAAAGGAAACAGAGTTCATTTGAAAACACTGTGTAAACAGGATTTAAAACCGGTTCTTAGTTTCCAAAATTTTCAACACAGCATATTTATTTATTTTTTTCTACTTTGTCACTCATTGATTTGATTAGAGTTCAGTGAATTGTATTATTCTGTGTCATTTACAACACTCCTCTGGCCCAGAGGAGTCGTTCTCAGCGGCACGTCACAAATAAACACACTTTGACTGGACCTGGCTTGATATGCAGTGTTTCAGTTTTTAGCGGCACATTAGCAGTTTGAGTCGGCTGTGGCACCGCGTCTCTATATCCACAGCGCGGTTTGGTTTCTGCAATAGCTTCTATTAGCATCCTGTTCCTGCCATCGATTGTGCATCCATTCCCACGAACATGGCAGCTGTGCCTTAGGGCATGAACTGTACACTCAGCACATACTTTGACATAAACTAAACATCCTCACATGCCTGGTGCAAGATTTAATCTGATAATGGGGTAATTACTTGCTGAGTACTCATCTTGGTGTAATCACTTGTTAAAAAGCACTTACATAGCTACAAATCCTGGCTGAATTCACCGCGAGCTTCAATCACTGTGAGATGCTAATAGGCATCATGCCTGACTTGACAGATGCTTGAAGGTGTTACCTCTCGTGGAGAGCAGCGCCGGTCTATGACCTGTTGTTAATAGTAGTCAGATGCATCCCTATAGGCGCGAATGAGGTGAAAATGAGGATCGGACAAAAACGGCTGAGACCAAGCATTCATTGTGTGTTTTTGTGTGTCACGCGCAGCTCAAAACAGATCTTGCCTGATGCAGAGGAGCGTTCGCTTCTGTACTCCGCTCGGCGCTCAGTCTGGATCTCCGACGGTGCGTTTTGACATTGCTGGGTAAACTCAGCCACCCCTGTGCCCCTTCACATAGCTGAGGGGGGAAAAACGAAAAAGAGAGCTCCTTCAGTAGCTGTTCAATTATAGATTGACAGTAAAAACCTTGTGGGTTCATTAGGATCATGGATATGCCGGGGATGCAGGGGTGGAGTGGGGCTGGGTGGATGGTAACGCTCCAAAACTGGGGTAACTGCGCAGCACTTAGTCACAGATGGTTCGGTAACAGCGCTCAATAGCTGGGAGGAAGCGGCGCAGACGGGGAGCCTCGGCATCACACTGAAAAACCTGGTATTGGTGTACCATTAAACACTGAGCCAGACTGTTCCTGCTAAAGGATCTGTGTATCTGCTCGAGGGGAGCTCAAAGCAACAGCCACAGACAACCTCCTGGAGGATGCCACGTAAACGTCACCTCTTACTTCTTGTTAGAGGGAGCCCCTCCATGTCTCGCGATGCCGAATTAGGCCTGTCGGCTGCTCAGGCACATGAATATCCATACAGGGGAGTGATCGAATCAGAGCGCAGCCGAGTTCTGCGGCGTGTAGCCGGGCTCTCTTTCCATGTGTACATCTGCCGCGAACAGCTTTCACCACCGAATGACATTATCTGACAATCTCGTCTGATGGGCACCGACGTCGGCACCTCCAGAGCCTATTTACCGGGGCGGGGTGTGGGGGGATTTACATTTCAGGGAGTCAGGGTGAAGACTGCTGGTGGCACAGTGGAGCAAGGTAATGGGGCTTTCTCAATGCGAGCAAGCGGAATATGAAACAAGAGAGTAGTTCATTAAAAAAAAAAAAAAAAAGCCCTGCTATCTAGGTCACTTGAACTAACTGCATAAAGATTGCTGAATTATTAACTATAATTGGGGCACCTAGTTGAAAAAGACTGGGAATCTTTAATAGTAAAAGGATTTTGTTTACAACATGAGCACCAATTACTGCATCCAGAAACACAGTGGGATGAGCCTCACACGCTTCCTTCTGTTAATATTCTTACCTTAATCAACAACGCCATAATAGAAGCTTATTAAAAGCACAATGATTGTTGTTTCCCAACTGCTGAGCAATAATCAAAATGTTCATGTAGAAGTTTTTTTTTTTTTTACTCGCCTGTTCATAATTAAGCCAGAGAGAGTCTTTTCCATTCCCCCCGAGCCGGACCCAGTTAAATTGAGTTGAAAATGAGATTTTAGCATCTCCTGCAATAATAGCAGGGAGCTGAACTTGGGCATGATCTCTGTTAATAGAGTGAGAGCACAGGAGAATTTGGTGTTACGCTGTGAATAGAGGCAGAGCAGGTGGAAACCAGGACCCTTTTCATGAACAGGCATGAAGTCAATTAGACAGGAGAGAGGGAGTGTGAAGAGTGGAGGGGAGGAACATGTGCTTATAGGCAGGCAGAAATCTGGAGCTGTGCTGGTTAGCAGCAGCTTTTTTTTTAAGTTGTCACGTGACTGGAATAAAAGCAGACATGCCCCAGAATTTAGATTGTTATACTAATTTTTGCCTCAGTGAATGGCCGGCTGAATTGTTTATTACTCATGAGAGAAGCGAAACTTGATGAGAGAGAGAAAAAAAAAAAACATTTGAATTTATTTATCTCTCTTCTCAATTAGAATTTTAGATTATATTTAATAAACAAAATGGAATAAACCATATTTTGCCTTTCAAATGATTTCAGTGCAATGGTATAAGCGAGTGGTGTGTTCAAGCTCACTCAGGAAGAAACACACCTGTGAGAAAATTAGCAATCAAACTTATCGCTGAGCTTAAAGTCAGTTTCTTCTCAGGTACATCACCTTACGACTTCTAAGTACAGATGGCTATGGTATGTTGGCTTCAAATCTACAGTTCATTTCTAACATATTTCTAAATGAAAACTTGTTTCATGAAGAGTTCATTAATCAGGCTTTGTCTGAAATCACAAGCCTTGATATTAAAAGCAAAAACAAAAGCACTTTTTTCTACAACAGCTCCCATTTCCCCTCCATGACAGCTCGGCTACTTTTCAGGCACCCGTGTCTATGACACTACAGCATCGAGAGCTTGTAGTTTGACATCTGGCTCCTTGTCACATTGACTGTCTAGATTGGGCCGTATGAAAGAAAAAACAAACTTGATGAGCTGATGTTTGATGTGCACACACTACAACTAATAAAACCTGAAAAAAGTACCAGGTGAACATCTTGTGAGCCCCGGTGTGTGTTCCATAAATCACAGCAGAAGCCTCAGCATCGGCGACGCCACAGTGTGAGTGTGTTTGCTTCTAACTATTGCGCCACACACACACACACACACACACACACACACACACACACCTCCTCTGTGTTTAATGATTCAGCGTTCAGCGATCATCTCTCGCCATGTGCCGACAGATTACCTGCTGCACCTCCGCTGCGGGGGTTTGGAAGCGCCTTTCAATTAAACCTTGTTCTCTTTAACAATCCAAATATGCAATTAAGCTAATTGGCAGGACGGCCGTTTGCGATCTATCACGGAGTACGAGGAGAGGCGGGCCTCACCGGTCCCCCCCGGCCCAACCGGCCGGCCTTTTGCCGTGATCTGCTCCAGCAGAGGCTCTGGTGCCCTGACCATTAGGCCTATCCCCAGCGGAGAGCCTTTCCCTGCATCACACTGTAGAGGGCTTGTTAATAATACATTAATGAAGGAGCTGCTCCTCCAGATTAGGTGGTGGCCCCTCTGATAATGGGGAGCTGGAAGAGGGCCAGGCAATCACCTCACTGTTGTAATGTAACCTTGGGTTAAATAAGCTTTTGTTAGAGAGAGAAAGGAGAACACGGGAGGGGTGGGGATGGAAGGAGGGGGTGCCAGGGAGCACTCGCCCAAGGAAATGTAAATGACTCTTTTGTCTCAGGCATGGGGTGAAAATATGAAACGCCGAGGAAGCTGAAGCAGGAAGAAAACAAAGCAAAAGAAAAGCCTTTGCTGCTGTTTGCGGCCTCGCCGTAACATAATTGTTATGGTGGAAACACAATTACCAGATACTTTGGGCGCTGACAGGTGATTGTTGCTCCCCCGCCTGTGAAGTGCTGCAAAACGGGCGAAACGCGGCGCTGTCAGCGAGCGCGTGGCGGGGATCCATCCCTCATGTGTCAACATCGCCGCCGCTCCTCCTGCAGGAGCCGGCGCAGGCCACGCTTCCCACAGCCCCTCTGCTAGCAAACGCATTCTGACGCCAGCAATCAACAAACAATAAACACAGAGGAAAAACATAGAGACTTTGGCTTAAATATTTTAAATACCCTTGGCTTCTTTTTGCTTTTCCCTTTTTTTTTTTTTTTTTTTTTTTTTTTTTGTGGGGTTTCACTCTCCGGATGTATGGGCCTGTCTTGTCTCCGTGCTGTTTGGGCTGTCTTTCCCCCTGCCTGCCTGTCTCCTAATAGAAATCTTGATAGAAATATCAGAAGGAGATTTTAATCACAGGGGTGTTGTGCATGCTTACTTATTCGAACCACAAAGGAAGCAAAGAATCGTGCAGCTGACGCGATGTCACCCTGTCTCTCTCTCCCTCTCTCTCCCTCTCTCCCCCTCTCTCTCTCTCAGCCTCTGTCAGGCAGAAATGTGCCTAAAGACACGTCTCCCGTTCAGCCTATGTAACACTTGCCAAACTGCAAACTTAACAGCAGCCGAGAACAAACAGAATCAGGAAGCGATAGGAAAATAAGATCGAATGAAATGTTTCCTGGAGTCAAATACAGTATGTTAAAGGAGGGCCTTGAGAGAAAACATTCATGGGGAGAAGGTAAACACAACCATTAAGTTTTTAACTGAGACAGAGTGCACAGGGATTTACTCAATTGTGCTTTTGTCTCCTGATCCCCCTCCATCTCCCCCTTTCCCCCCAAAAAAATCTTTGTTTTGTTTTGCTCCTCCGGGTGTTTTGATGTTAGCACATCTTTAAAAAAGAAATGTACGACTCAGGTCTGTAATTTGAACTTGTGTAGATGAAACCTGAGTCATGAGTTTTGAAGGACTTGAACCTCCGAGGTGCAGATCGTTGTTGTAACTGTTGGCAAAGTTGCTGCCAACAAACTCAGAATCCGCGGCAGGCCGTCGACTTTTATCTGGAATAAATAAACAAAGAATCCTGTTTCACGCAACCTCTAGTGGTCAAAGTTATCATGACAAGAGCAGAGGAAGGATGTTTGGAGGATAACAGGTGATTTTTGAAATCTATGCACTTCTTGTCCAGTTACGAACTAAAATTTATATCTATTTCCAACTGTGGTAGTTTCCCTGTGATTCAGAAGTTTTTATTTTTTATGTGACAACTGAACGGTCATATGTGTGAAGGGTTCAACCCTGAGTGAACCCCAACATGTGACTGCAAATACAGTTAACTTAGACCTCTTTCATGTTTGAAGAAAAATAACACAAAGAAGGACACAAATAAAACCCCAGGATTAAAAACATGAGGAGGTTTAACATTAAAAGCATCCATAGTGGTGAGAATTACAGAAGAAAACAAGGAGGAGAGTTTTTATAGCTTGCTATCTAGAGAGAAGAGATACATTCCTGCAGCAGAATGTCTTCTTTCATATACACATCCTCATTCACGTGACAATGTTTTCAAGTGTTGTTGCATTTTGGGGATTTTTTTTTACACAATGGTGCTCAGAGCCACTGAAAACACAACTTTATGATATTGCAATCTGTGTGTGGATTCAACACATAAAAACCAACAGCACCTACTAGTGGCCCGACATGAAAACTACGTCATTTTCAGTGTTTCTGCCATTTTCGTGCAAGTAGACATTTATTTCATAAAATATTTTGTGTAAATGCAAAACCTCTGAAACAAGCAGTGTGAAGTGTCAAATGTGATGTGTTTTCAGTTTATAGCTTCATAATTTTTATTTAAATTTTTTTCTCTGGAGAATTTACCTTTGGTCACAGTTCTCTTGCTCCGTCATTAAAAGACAGTCGTAATGGAGGTTGTTCTGTTGTGCTGTAGCAGCATTCTTTTGTCACACAGGGACATCTAGTGGTTCCAGATGGTAAATACCACTATTTCTTGATATGAAACTAGATTCTTCAAACAAGTCACATGACCAGCTAAGCCACTAAAAATAAAACAAACAAAAAAAAAACAATAGTAATTTCACAAAATAAGAGCAACATTATAACATTATAATCACAGAACAGAAAAAGAAATGTTTATGATGAGCAAAGTAGGTGTAGAAAGATGGACATGTAAGTACTGTTTGAGGGATCTATGAGATAAAAGTCATAACTTCATTTTACAAATCAAGAGCAACAATGAAATTAACTGTAAGCCAAATCTTATCAGGTATTTTTAATTCCTGACCCTCAATTTTGTTTGTGTCTCGTGATCCGTGTCCTAGTCAGTACCTTATTTCTTTGTGCCTTGGGCTGTTTTAATGGGGACAAATTGTGAAAATTCCACAAGGTAAGTGTTTATTTAAATTTGTGAAGATAAGAGAGACTTCTGAGAGGGTGACACCCGTGGTGACGCTTTGCCGCGCTGCTTGAGCCTTGTTTTTTTGCAGATCGTTGAGTGAGTGACATTGTAGGGGGAAATGCCTCAAAACTGTCTGCGAAGTTGCTGCAAAGAAACTCTAAATCTGAGACACGTCTCCTACTTTTGTCTGTAATAAATAAATAAGCACACAAATAAATCGTAGGGTAGTGAATGATGAAAAAAATAAGTGATGAAAAATAAAGGGGAGATGCCGGAGTAAAGTCAGTCGTCTTCAATTAAGCCCTAATAACCAATGTTCTTTCTAAAGTTGGGGTAATTTGAAGCTCCCTGATGTTTTCATACAGGCCCTTTTTTCCACTCATCTCCACATAAAAAGCGCAGTTCAGAAATTGTTGTCCCAAAGTAAGTTCTAAAAAGACCTTCAAATCATTAAATGTGAGTTTTCAAAGAGCTGCCGATTGAAAGCCAATGGGAAAGTCCTCACACTTTTATCTGGGATGTTAAAGAAAAAGATGAGGATCTTGAGCCTGGGCCTTTCAGATAAGTGAATATATTTAATTTTTGAAAGAATCACAGACTTGGTGTCTTTGGTCCTCATGCCTACTGGGATTAAGGCGTGAAGAAGTCAAAGTTTTTTTTCCCTCTCTCTTTCTGCCCCTCTCTCTTTCTCCATCTCTTGCCCTGCTGTACTCATAAAGAGGAATAGACCCTGAAACCTCACTGGGGCCTCTAAGTTGATTTATTTATCAGGTCTACTCTGCTCCCGAGTGATGGCTGTGTGTGATGGATACCCAGGGGTGGGTCTTCGCAGAGCGAGCAGCCCCCTGCTCCTCTTCCCCCCCCTCCGCTCCACTCCCGCCGTGGCATCAGAGCCTCATTCGGGGGGGGTTTCGTCGTGGGGGCATGGCGTCTTGGGCCCCCCTTGTGCCCTAATGAATGCCGAGCGAGAGCAGACTTTAGAGAACGTGACTGACCAGGCCATTAAAATGCTCACAGGTTAAGTTTTCAGTGATTCCCGTGAAACCCCCCCCCCCGCCCCCACCACCATAGTGCTCTACGTCCTGCTCCATATGCAGCAGATGTTTGTTTAGCCCTGGGAGAGGCTCTACTGTCACCCTGCCAAGTCCACACTCCACCAAGATCCCAGAAACTAACACCGAAAAAACCCAAACTCCCTCATTAACCTGGAAAAAAAATCACAAGCGCACAACTTTCAGGCTTCCTGCTGTCGAGCGTCCCAAAAAGTCCTTTTTGTGATTTGCTCCAAAATGGCTGCTGTTGGTTACCGAAATCACTTGTTTGTTGTTGTTTGGTTTTCGCCGCCGAGTTCCAACATGTTAGCGGCACGGGGACCGGCTCATGGAGTGAACATCTGGCTTTTGTGCATAGCTGAAAGAGAGCGCATGCATTATACATGGAGCTCTGTACATCAGCCAAAAGAGCCCAGCCTGTGCACAATCCTCAATCAAGCACACATGATGAGAACGCTCAGGTACGGCATCACTTCTCTTCATCTAACGTCTCCATATCATCGTCGTCGTCCTGGTGAGTCTGCAAGGATCCCTATCTCTCTCTCTCTTTTGAGAATGAGTTAAATATTGACTTTTCCAATTAGGGAATTTCTGTGAGAAAGCAGACGGATTGCCGGTGGTGTTACAGGCAACACCTAAAATCTGTCAATAATTACACTGCGCTCAAGTTGGGAGGTAAATTAACAGAAAGCATCAACTCTCTTGACATAATAAGCACCTCTCCTACCTGTGGAAAACAAACCTTTGTGTTGCATTGTTTTCGCCTCGCACTCAGTTCTTTCTTAATTAAACTAAAGACGCGTTTGTCTGCTCTTTATGCAGCTGAAAAGCCCCGCGGCGCCGCGGCGCTGTTGATGTTGATTGCCTGCCGCTCGGGGACGCCGTGCGGATAAATGACCATGCAGAAAGAAAGGAAAGCCGTGCGGCCCATGAAAAAGCCTCAAATAACCACATTTGAAGGTGAAATGCTGGTATGTACGTGTGCGCCAGACATCTGAACACGCCACGCTGTAATTCCTCTGGGCGGCGGGTTAGTGAGGTTTCACTCGCCATCTGCTTCAGGACGGGTATGATGACAGGAACTAGCCCTTCTTCTGGAAACTGAAGAAAACTAACTACACCAGGCAGCCGCTGCGCTGTCTATGGGACGAAATGGGAGTTCAAATTTACCTCGCTATGAATTAACACAAAAAAAAAAAAATCATCATTGCCAAACTAGCTTGATGTTGCTTCTGTCTGCTGTTGTCTGGAGGGAAATAAACCACTGATTCCTGCATACAGACCAAA
Source organism: Salarias fasciatus (assembly GCF_902148845.1). Classification (NCBI taxonomy): domain Eukaryota; kingdom Metazoa; phylum Chordata; class Actinopteri; order Blenniiformes; family Blenniidae; genus Salarias; species Salarias fasciatus. The sequence goes on along the minus strand of NC_043766.1, from coordinate 1,919,271 downwards.
GCATGCCAAATTGCATGCTCCTACAAATAGATGTGAAGAAGAAGATAAGAATGAAACAGGTGCATGAAAAGACGTGTTTGCATGAATTAGGCACGTCTTCATGCTCATTTGGTTGCGTTTGCCGAAGACCGATTAGCACAACTACAAAATCAAATATTTTCAAACATATTGGAGCTTTGCAGCATATAACTCTGAACTGGGCAAAAGAAAGAAAGTAAAAAAAATATATACAATGTGGGAGTTGTATCGAGTCAAAGCTGTGGGAAAACAAAGAGCAACAGTAGAGTCATAAAAGATTAAAAGGCCCAATATGGGGTACAAGACAGAAAGTATCTTATAATGAAGCCCACAGATAAAAGTGGTGGGGTGCCAGGTGAGGAAATGCATCTCAACGCAGCTACGGCTGGGAAATCTCCTGAAGGCCGAGTCGGTTTGGAAGACACCTTTTCATGCTGAAAAAGACATCTAAATCTTACCAGACTGTTAAATTACATGGATATCATTTGTTACCATCTGGAACACACACACACACACACACACACACACACACACACACACACACACACACACACACGTACACACACACACAAGATGCCATATTCATCAATGCAAATGCACTAAATGAACAGTGTGTGTTCTGTTTCACCAAACCGGGTCTCCAGAGGTCAAAAAGCTCACATGAGGAACATCGGATGAATTCAAACGATCAATCTGCAAAACTTAAATATTTCAACAACACCTCCAGCTACACACAGTCAGTAAGGGTTAGGATGACCCTCAGCCACGAGGGGTCAGTCAAGATGAAACTGGGCTGAATGTGGCCCAAAAAACTAAAAAAGGTGTTCGACCCCCCTGCTCTCAGCTACAGAGTTGGTATTAATTCATAC